>NC_058031.1:26800643-26846769 GCF_019176455.1 Solea senegalensis
AATCTGTTCATAGATTTTCAGAATAAAAGCTCTGGGGGAATCTGTTCATAGATTTTCAGAATAAAAGCTCTGGGGGAATCTGTTCATAGATTTTCAGAATAAAAGCTCTGGGGGAATCCGTTCATAGATTTTCAGAATAAAAGCTCTGGGGGAATCCGTTCATAGATTTTCAGAATAAAAGCTCTGGGGGAAATGCTGCTTGTGTCGACAGCAGTAAATAAAAAAGCATTTAACGCACATGTGATGTCAATGTGATTTATTATAGATATTTTTCTCCTCAAGCTCATGGAGCCTGTAATAAAAAGCATTTATCCAAGAAAACAGTTTATGAATAAATAGAAAAAATATATATATTAACATTCACCAGACCACATTCCCTGTTATACCCACACATTCATTGGTGTGTAACTTCATTAGAAATCCACAGTGAAAACCACAAAGTGACAGTGTCGTGACAAAACAACAAAGTGTGTGATAATCCATCATTAATAATAAAGAGTGACGTTAGTTTCACTCACTTTAACTCTTTGTTCGCCAGTTGCTGGAGGGTTGTATTTACTCTTCCATTACATTCGTGATGAAATAAATGAAGTCAGTGTCGTTCACATTCCACATGCAGATATCAGTGTGTAGATGAGGCTCTGTGTGACTCCTCCCTCTCTCTGAAAACATTCATGTTCTTCTCAAAAGGCACACAGGTTCTGAGTCAGCTGTGACATGAGACTCTATCAATGATTGCTGACACTGTACCTTTAAGTCACTAAAACCTGTTTCTCATTGTGAAGTATATGGCTCTGTCTGTCTGTCTGTCTGTTTGCGTGTTCCACACTTGCCAACATGACCAACAGAGGCCGCCAGAGGCTCGCTGCGTGAACGGGGTGAAGTCTGCCATGTTCTCAGAGTGGTGAAGGTGGTGGTTCTTGGACACAGTCAGCTCTGACACAAACACCTGAATTATCCCTTTAAAAAGTCACGTATGAACGTTCCAACACAACTCAAACAAATCAGTGCAACAAAGCAACACATGACAAGAGTGAAAAGGTGCTCTTAAACTTCCCTGTACTGAGTTCCCTTAAGAACTAAATCTTTACTTAACAAACTCCTAATAAAGTTCCTGTTCAGCAGATGGACGAAACACACACACACACGCGCGCACGCACACACACACAAAGACGACACACACACGCTACAAGACGCACACACACGCTTCAGCCTAACCTTAAAACATATCTTCACCTTTAAAAGTAGTCATTTACATTGACTTTGGGTTTTGTCCCACAAGGAAGACAAGTCCCTATGATGTGACTGTGTAAACAGTCTTAGGTCTCCACAACACAGGCCACCCACACACGACACACACACACACACGCACACGCATTGGCCATCGCGCACACACGCGACACACGCCAAGCACACACACTTCATCTAGTGTTTTAGTTTCAACCAGTTTCAGTGGAGGCAACTTGTTAAGAGTCCAGGGTGACACAAGAACAGTGTCACACACACGCATTGACGCCAAGACGCGACACACACACAGCCCGTGCTGACCTCACAGGATATTTCTGCTCGGCCTTCATCATCCCTGGTATCTACCTGTCCTCGGCTGCAACTCTTCCGCTACCACTTGTTGGCCGGGTTTTCATCTGGATCCGCCGCAGCAGGTCCCGTCACATACACACACACACACACACACACACACACACACACACACACACACACACACACACAAAGAGTGATGCTAGTTAGCCTTTTGTGTTGTAATTTTTTATTAATTGTCTCTATTTGTCACCAATGGATCAAACTAGTGCTGTCAAACGATTCAAATATTTAATCAACATTAATCGCGATAATAGGAGTTATTCTCTGTGGAGTGCGGCTTACCACTCAAACAAGTGTGTGCAGCGTGCCTGTTGTGTTGTTAGTGTGTTAGTGTGTTGTAGCATCAGCATGTGAAAAACACCACAAAGTTAAAACGTGTTAAAAACGCGTTTAACTGGAAACAATCAATCTTGACAATTCCCATTGTGTAACTTTGTTAATCTACATCAATGAAACATGTTTAAGGAATCAGGAGAGATTGTTTCTCTGGGTCTCACCTCTTGGGTTAGCCTTCGAGTGAAGAAAGGGTTCAGGTACTTAGCATCGAGCCACATGAAACCCTTCAGATCTTGTCTCTGGAAGATCTGAGCCTCGTATTCCTCCTCGGTCAGTTCTGATAGATGCTCCGACTCAATGGTATTACCCTGGAGAGACCAGAGGACGGGACAGGAGAGGAAGATCAACACCTCATGACGAGTCAAGTGACAGGGCCCTCAGGAAGGACGGGAGGGAGGGAGGGAGGAATAAAGAAGGACGGGAGGGAGTGGGGAGGGACGGGAGGTAGGACGGGAGAGAGGGAGGAAGGAAGGAAGCTACCTGAGGGAGTGGAGGAAGGACGGGAGGGAGTGGAGGGAGGACGGGGAGGAGTGGGAGGACGGAGGGAGGACGGAGATGGGGAGGGGAGACAGGAGGGAGGGGAGGGAGGAAGGAAGGAAGGACGGAGGGAGGAGGGAGGAAGGAAGGAAGGACTGAAGGACATGAGGGAGGGAAGGACGGAAGGACTGGGAGGTAGGAAGGAAGGAAGGACAGGAGGGAGGGAAGGGATTTGGATATGAGGAGGAAAGAAGGAGAAGTGGAGGAAGGACAGAAGGATGGGAGGGAGGAAGGACGGGAGGGAGGGAGGGGAGGGAGGGGAGGAAGGGAAGGAAGGAAGGAAGGGGAAGGAAGGAAGGAAGGAAGGAAGGAAGGATGGAAGGATGGAAGAAAGGAAGGTAGGACAGAAGGAAGAGTCAAAATAACAGGACAGTGCTGAGAAGTGACTGACTGCAGAAATCATTGAGCCATCAGACTTACACATCAGTGTGTGTGTGTGTGTGTGTGTGTGTGTGTGTGTGTGTGTGTGTGTGTGTGTGTGTGTGTGCATGTGTGTGTGTGTGTGCGCATGTGTGTTTCCATTCATTACCATTTTCTGTGTCTTGCTGAGATTGATGTCCTTCTTGCTCTTTCTTCGAGTCTGGCTCTCCTCTATGTCCATAAGGCGGATGAGAGGCATGGTCCCGCCCCCCAGGAAGAGGATGGTGAAGAGGACGATGATGATGGTGGTGGTGCCGATCAGCTGCCGCTTCTCGATGGGCTCCAGGCCCAGGTGAAGACTCAGAGCATAGGGGATGGCTCCTCTCAAACCTGACACACAAGCCAACACAGACAAATGAGACTGTGGACGGACAACAAGTCAACTGTGTCCTATTTGGTCCTTATTTATGAAACCTGAAAGACGATGGACATTGTGGAACAATGTATGTCCACAGGAAGTAGCCGGTCCACTGTTGTCTTGATTGATTCATTCAAACGCTTAAGTCACAAAATAACACAATTGAGCTACTTTAACTCGTGTGTTCTGTGAGCTAATCTAATCTAATCTAATCTAATCTAATCACTCTTTATTTTCAGTGAGCACTGAGCATGTTCCTCAGGAGTTCCTCATACCACATTCTCTTTGAGCCAGTACAACAAGCTCACCACTGAACCACATGATGAACATCATTTTGGGGTTGATCTTATGGTCTCTGAAAAAGTTCAGCAGGAAGGAGAGAGGGAAGATGTTCACTGCTCGACCCAGAAGCACGAGGACCTGCAGAGAGAAGCACGGCAGCTGTGACACCGACACACTTCAATGTTCACAAATATGACCAGAACACTTACTATGCACCAGATGACAAAGGAGAATTCAAAATTATGTGGGAAACTAAAGATGGAGAGTCCGAGGAAGGCAAACACACATGTTTCTGGAGAGAGAGAGAGAGAGAGAAGTGAGAAGATGAGGTTTTATTCCAAAAGGAAAATAATCCTGGGAGATTTAGAAGAATTTCACTGACCACACATGAACGCGACTGTGCGCAGTGTCTGCTGCATGAGGATCTGAGTGATGGGAGACAGGTTGTGATGGGTGTAATGAGACATCACGATTCCAGCAAACAGGATAGACATGATCCCTGTGGGTGGAGACAAAACATGGGACGTCACCAACAGTCCAGCGGTGGGTATTTGGTCTGATGCTGCACCAAAAACCATTTCACATACTGTATGTTCATTTCATTAATTCAAGTCTATACGTTTGCTCACATTAAAATGTGGCGTAATATCTTCTACGCTTGTTTAACATATCTTGATATAAAGACCTGGAAATATCTAATGTTATATTTTGTTCACAGTCAAGTTGAGGCAAATAAAAATGTTTTTGGGCCATAGTATTATTAAGTATTCAGCATGGACTGTACTGTGTGTGTGTGTGTGTGTGTGTGTGTGTGTGTACTCACCAGACAGCTGGATGCCCTCTGCCAGCCCGTACGGTAGGTATGCAAATATGATCATCATACCAAACTCCAGGGAAGGAGTCTTCCTCAGGTCAAAGTGTTTCAGAAACTGATCACAGAGTTAAGCAAATTCAACAATGCAACATGCAAAGTTCATGGACGCAGTGACAGAGGACATGAGGACAGTCGGGGAGGACACGAGGGACAGATGAGAAGAGGAAGTGCACAAACACAAATGAAGTGTGGATACGACAGCCGAGATGAGTCCAGTGAGGGTTCCCAGAGCGGCGGATCCAAAAAACATTTTCAGAAAGTAACTCAGTGCTTGCAGGAAGATCTCCCAGCCTGTTACCGTGGAGTTGGTGTCTGAACGGGAAAAGAAACCCTCAGCGGTGCTGAAAGACAAGACGAGAGGGAGAAGACCAGTCAAAGCACATTCACTGTTGCTGTACCTGTATCTGACCCTAGAGGGCAGAAACACTCCACCACTGAGAGGACGTGGAGTCTGAAAGGCTCCTCATGGTTTTCTCTGAAGGTTTCTTGATGACATCTTACACGTGAACATGTATTTCATAATCAACTCATCTGTAGATTCTTTTCTTCATTGATCAAGATAAATGTTGACCGGTGTATCTCACACATGAAAATGTCTTGTTTTGTGTGAAGAACAAAATTCCCTTTTTAATTACTAAGAAACACTCGAACCAATGAATCGATAATAAAAATGAGTCCATGATTAATTTAGTAATCGATTAATGAAGAAAAAATCCCTATTTTGTGACGTTGTATTGGAATGAGCTACAAGACCTTTGGCAAGAAGCTGCGTGAGAAGGAGACAACTGATGCTGTGAGAATTAGAAAATGACTGGCAATGACAAAGGTGAGGGATCAGCCCAGAACTACACGAGAGGAACTTGTTAATGATCTCAAGGCAGCTGGGACCACAGTCACCAAGACAACCATAGGTAACACACACACACACGACGCCCGTAAGGTGCCCCCCCGCTCATGAAGGCACATGCACAGGCCCGTCTGAAGTTTGAACACCTGAATGATTCAGAGAAGGTGATGTGGTCAGGTGACATCAACATCCAGCTCTTTGGAATCCATTCAGACTATGACTCCAGGAACATCATCCCCACTGTCAAGCATGGAAGTGGAAGCATTATGCTTTGGGGGTGTGTCTCTGCTCAGGGGTCAACTTCACCGCGTGCCTTCTCTTAAAATGGGTCGTGGATGGGTCTTCCTGCACGACAATGACCTAAAACATGCAGCCAAGGCAACGAAGGAGTGGCTCAAGATGAAGCACATGAAGGTCATGGAGTGGCCGAGCCCGTCTCTGGACCTAAATCCTGTAGAAAATCTGTGAGGGAGCTGAAGCTTCAACGGCCTCCAAACCTTAAGGATTTGGAGAGGACCTGCAAAGAGGAGTGGTCCAAAATTCCTGCTGAGGTGTTTGCAGACCTGGTCATCGACTGACCTCTGTACTGCCAACAAGGGCTTCTCCACCAAGAACTTAGTCATGTTTTGATTATTTCACTCAGTGAATTGCAAAATAATTTAAATCTTTTGTTTTATGAGATTTTCTGGATGTTTTTTCTGTTAAAATAAACCTACCATTAAAATGATAGACTGTTCATTTCTGTGTCAGTGGGTGAACTCACAAAGTGAGGGATCAAAGAATTATACTGCACTAACACCACTATCACCAACAATTATTATTATTTTTTGTTATTTATTTCATTTTCTCTGGTATATATGTTAAAACAGTATTTCTGATTTAGTGGGACGCAAGCTTCCCCTACATGTACCACAATTTGAGAACCATAGTACAAGTGTAGTATCTGACTCAGCTAATTTGTCTAGAATGTGTTAGAGATGTGTATTGAGAAGTAAACAGGAACTTCCTCATGAGAGAGTGGACTTTGTATCACCTACAATCTGGTTACAACAGAAGTCTGTATGCCAGTCCTGAACAATGCTTGTCAAAGAAGCGCTGACGCTTCCTGTGTTGACCAAATGGCACCGATGACAAAACCTGTGCACCTAAGATGTACGATCGTGAGAATGTATAGAATGAGCTGACACAACCTGTTTCCCAGGAAAACGGGGCCTCTAGAAAGCAAAAGAAAGGGGCAACCGTCAAATGTGGGGTTTAAGATAAGGATGGTAGAGAAACCTTTAAAGGTATGGACTGCTCTTCTGCAGGCAGAATGGTTCGGACATCCAGCAGGAACACATTCTCCCGAGCTGCTGCAGAGCTCGGTCTGATGCCTGACTTAAGTCCTGTGTCAGAGGGGTTTGTCTCTGCACCATCAACTCATCACCTCATCGTAAAAACAACACATAAACCAGGCGATACGTCAGACAACTTGTGATTAACGCTTGATAAATCATGGACTCAGACCAGATTTACCTCGCGGTAGTCTGCACCTCAACGTTAACACAGCAATTATTGACAGGACACTGCCCATTGTCAATGCTAACGTTATGCTATGCTATGCTATGCCAGACTGCGTCCATGTGTTTCCCTCCAGGCTCTTGTAAACTTTCACTGACTCTCTGGAGGAAGATGAAGGGAAGTTAATCAGGAAGTGGAAGATGTCAGGATACAGCAGGTCTGGAATAATGTCCGGCTAACATATTCCCCTGTCATAACAAGCATGACAGGGGAATAATAAGGTGTCACATATGTGGATTTCAAGTGTGCAGTGAACTGAATGCATCTTAGACTTAGAATAGAATAAAATATAGAATAAAAACTGTCATCTGGAGCTCTATAGGTACCTCATACAGCCCTAATTAAAAATGGCACCATCCCTTTAAGCTGTCACATTCAAATTCTATTAATAATTGACTCTTATCCAGACAAACAGCTGGACAGCACATTGTAATTAATAATCCCATGTAAATGCTTCTTTACAAGCAGCCAAGTAAAGCCATTAGCTTTGAGGCTGCAATGAAAAGAATGAGCTAATCTTGTTGTGCAGCTTTCCAGGAAACTCTGTCTGAGGTGCTATCAACAAATTGCCAGTGTTGTTCAGCCTATCTATAATTCATGCATTCATTTCCTCTGTGGAGGCGTGCGGACACAATCGCTTTGCACTTTTAGCTGGTCGTGAGTAGGAGAGCGAAAGCAGCAACGGGGCAATTACGGCGACAGCAGATATGATGACAGCGATGTGTGCGGACAAGGTGTTCCCGTGCCAGCGTCTCAAATACGTACAAAAAGCACAATAACAAAGAGTGACACTTAGAGTGAATAGACGGTTACATCAGTAGCTACACAACCAGTTTTATGAGGGATGAACAAACCAGGAAGTAGTGAAAAAAGCAAATCACAATATAAATCAAATCAATATTGTTGTAACGCTTATACATAATAATCTGGATATTTTTAGGCTACATCTCGATATAAAAGATATACAGTATGTGGCTATAGAGCTGCACACAGGTTGTTTCTCTGAGCTCATGAAACATTTTCTTTAGAGACTGACTGTAAATATAATAATAAAACATCTACTGTTTATGATCTGCATCACATGCTTAAAATACACCTATTCCCTTTCATTTCACATTTTATTTCTTTGGCTTTGTTAAATGAAGGATATTTACGTGTCAGAAACAATGAAATTGATAAATATGGTCAAATTCTGCTATAACACAAATAAGTATGCTGAAAATGAAAGAAGCGTTATTAAGTGACTATTTTTTAACTATAATAAATATGATGATTATAAATGCAACAGCCTTTAATCAGGAGAAGTCATCACAGAGACCGTATCAGGATATAACGATATCCAAAATCTTGACTCATGTCAGGATATAGATATAGTCATTTAGTGACGAGACAGCTGATTTTCTGATAAGATACACAAAAAATACACAAAAATGCACAAAAAGAATACTCACAATGCACTAGCTGATCTACTGTACATCCAAACGATTTTACATTAACCAATCAGAGATAATCACCACACAATCTAACTAAAGTAAACAAAACCATTTAACTGCTATTAGAGTTACTCTCAGCCCTATGATAAGCGCCACCTCATGGAGTCCTGATGTAGTGACACTGGTACATCAAAATAGAAGTGTATCGATAGTCGTACCTCACAGGTAAGACAATGATTCATTGGTATATCAGTATAAAAACAGCTGTGCATATGCCTTTTAATGCTGTTAGGAATGCAGACATGGTTAAGATGAGCTGCTGAAGTCCAACAATGGACAATGGTCCACAAAAGAAAGTTCTCTGGGTCAGAGATCCGAGGAGACTGAGCAGTCTGGTTCCCGATGATACAAAGGCAACCGTAACTTAAACATGTGGAACCTTGAAGCAGCAGTGTACCTAATAAAGTGGCAGCTGAATGTATATCATGCATGGGCAACTGTGTTGACTGAGCTGTGGAGGAAAAACAAGCCATGATAGAGTCTTACTTGGTCAGGACGATGGCGACAGCATCATTGAGGATGCTTTCGCCAAACACCAGCATGTTGAGGACCGGGTCCACGTTGAGGGCGTTGAAAATGGCAATGGTTGCCACAGGGTCCACAGCCGAGATCAGTGAGCCGAAGGCAAAGCTGCAGCGGGACAGGAGGAAGTGCACAGTCATGCTTTCACACTTTCAAAAAGACATTTTAAAACGTGTCCTTACTTTTTTAACCCTGATACACATGTGTGTCGGTGACTCTTTGCTTGTTACATTTTCTAGTATTCTGAATTCACACACACAGTCTTATGACCAACATCAGACTGAAACTTGTGCTATTACTGATGAGTTTGTAAAGGTTGAGTGATGTCATGGTAACAGAATTAAAAAACAAACACACACACACAACAACATATCCACCTACATAATCAATGGGATGTCATGAAGCTCTCTTGAATGGCCAGTAGGGGGCAGTGACTCCAAACTGAGCCTTCTTCTCTCTGTATTTCTAACACCCGTCAGCATTTTCCTTTATGTTTATGTTCCTTATGTTTATGTATGGTTTATGGTTTCAATCAGGAGTTTCAGGCTTTCTTCAATACAGCGTGACATTGTTTCCACTGAAAGTCAAACAGATGATAAAGTAGGGGATGCTTTATAAACCAAAATAGCACTGGTCAAACTGCAACCTTTGGCAAAAATGGTACTCGCTAAAATGACTCATGTTAAGATTGGATTACTGCAGAGGAATGGGGAGGAGTGGTATAAATGTGGAGGTAATTCAGTACAGTGTGTGCTGGGACGACAACAACAACAACAACAACAATCTGTAGTAGCTACATTTGGGACTTTCCCTCCCAAAATCTAATCAGTGCTTTCTCGGCCCATGTCCTGAATTCCCCTGAATGTCATTCAAATCTTTTAAGTAATTCTCAGTAAGACTCAAAATATTTGCTTTGGTGAAGGCAATGACGCATGACACGCACACACACATCCACCCACCCACCCACACGCACATGCGCACACACACACACACACACACACACACACACACACACACACACACACACACACACACACACATACAACCCTAATGTGAATCCTAGTTCCAAGTTCCTCAGAAATGTGTTTCTGCCGCATAAGAACCAGGTTTTGGTCTCCATGAGGACTACTGGTCTTGACAAGGTCAGTGTTTCTGACAAAAGAGGTCCCAAAGAGGCAACACATAGAATAATGCGCACACGCACAGACAGAGACAAACACACACACACTGTGTACCCACAGGGATTCAAACATCTGCAAAATACTGATCCAAAGTTTTTGTTAACACATGGGTGTGGAGTGTGGACACATGTTTTTCCATGTGTCAGTTATTTCCAAAGAGCTGTGTTCTAGTAGATAAACCCTTTTTATTTAATATGCTATGCAGAATATCCTCTGTTACTGTTACAGTATTGTTATTGAGCGTTAACACGGGGATGTAAGAAGACCAACACTCACCTGTCGGTCATGGACATCTTATAGATCACATCTGCCTGAGAGGGAAACAGACATGAGGTCAAGTACAGCTCTACTGTAGCAAGAGTCCAAACATGTGTGACACAGAAACTACGACTTTAAACAATGAAGAAAGAGTTCATGCCAAACAGAGTGCGACAAGCAACCATTCACACTCACATTCATGGCTGGAAGCAATTTTAGCTCCATCCAAATAACCACGTTTTTGGTTTAAAGTTTAAATTTGCATTTACACTATTATTACGCGCATGTATGGTTTCCTACTGCATCAGATATCTCCTTATATTTGAAGGAACAATGTGATTTCCGGGTGAAGTTGAGCGCACACAGACGGGAGAGATTGAGAGCGCTCTGCAGAGTTTGTGAGAGGGTTATTATTGCACGTTAAAATGAATGATTGCAAACATGCAAATACACGTATTGAGCACAGAATATTTTTTTGTTTGCTCAAATGAAATGATGTTTCTCTTCAAAATTTCAAATGAATTCAAACAAACGTATTAACAATGTCCTCCTCCTCCCAGGAACAAGGAAACATGGAAGCGTCTCTATGTCTGTTTGTTTCACTTTGTTGAAAACAAACCTTAAGGAGATCATCCAGTGCCAGACAAGTGATGACACTATGTAACGCCCGTAAACCTTCAGCAGCCACAGTTAAAAACCCACAGCTAATTATGTAAATAAGTGTTAAGTAACAGTTGATATGGGTTATACTGCTGACTAATTGATTCATTTCATTCATTCATTAAAGCGTCCACATACACACACAGTGACAGTACATAAATAACTAATCCTATCCTCATACAGTAGGTTAAATGAGGCCACTTCCTATTATCCATAGTTATGTTAAGAAAGTAGACTCTCTCTGCTGGAGGAAATGATTTGTTTGGAGTACCCAAAAAACAACAAAAAACAGTATTTATGGAGATGTAGAGCAATTCAACTAATTCCTTCCAAACCCAATTTCTGTTACAGCACACAGTTAAACATTCATATCATATTTAAAAAAATAGGAAAAGAAAAACAATAATATCTCATCAAAACAAGCAAGAGTCGTTCACAGAAGCTAATAAAGTCCTCACCTGGCCAAGGAAATAGATGCCTCCTCCAACGATGAAGGCTGAGATGGCTGTGCCAATCACAGCAAAGAGCGTAATGGAGCCAATGTTCTGGAAGAAGTTCCCCTGATTGTACATGAACACAACTTCATCACTACAACATGACATAGAAGGATGTAGCATTAACATGAAAACAAGTACAGGTTAATATTAAACGACGTCATGCATCTGCAGATTCATCTGTAATTATATGTCAGCACTGCAGAGCAGAATCAGAATCTAATCAGAATACAGCTCACACAAAATAAATCAATATCAGAGCGAAATAAAAATAGAAGAAACAAGAAATGATTTAGAAAAATATGAACGTCAATATTACAATATTCTGTGCAGTGTGTAAATTGTGTCAAAGGGGAAAATAAAAGACTTTCGCTTTTAAGATGAAATGATTCAGGCATCATTTTTGTTGTGTGTTTGCTGGTTTGTACTGAGACTGCAACAATTCATTCATTAACTGATTCGTGATGAACTGATGAACAGTTTATGGATGGCTTCATAGAGACAATAATCAACAGATTCATCAGTAATACCTTATGTAAAGAATATCCCGACTCAAAGATGATGGGTGGCAGCAGCAGAAGGAAGAACATGTTGGGCCGGAACATTTCCTCCTCCTTTAGACAAAAAAGAAAGAATCAGTGCTTCACATGTGTATTAAAGCGCCTGTCATCTTATATATTATTTACATAAAGCAAACCTAAAAGGTTATTGTTATTTATATTATGGCAAATAACAAACTGAGTTCACCTTTTATACCCACACTTTTCTATAAAAAAGTCAGAAATGATTCAACCACTAAAACTATTTTTTCTGTAAATAACTATAATATTTAATATCATTTAATAATAATGTGCTTTACTATTGGTTCTGTTGGAGTCTGGTGTGTTTAGTGAGAGCACTGCTGATCATGAGCTGCATCTGTGTCAGACGGAGGAAGAACTCAACACATATTTTAAAGAACTGATTCTAGTGATTTGGTTACACTGAAAACAACTGCTTTACAAGTCACGAGTCACTCTCACTGTGTGTGTGTGTGTGTGTGTGTGTCTGTGGCGTGTAAAACAAAGTCACCGCAGTTTCACACAGCTGTGCAGTGATGACTCCGCCCACAGCCGGGACCATAGTGGAAATAGGCCATAAGTGGGCATGGGCTTGTGTGAGCAAACATGGGAGGGGCCACCATGGAAACCATGAAAAACATGGCACAGGCTCACACAGGGTAATGCAGTTTAGGAAAACGATGATGCTGATAGCAGAGAAATTATATAAAAAAAAGGTGAGAAATGAAAGAGATGAATCCAGAGAGCAGCATCAAAGTACATGAATGAATGTCAGAGACCAAGAGGGGACAATTTGAAAGAGGGTTGAGAGATAACAGAGGAATATGAGCGAGGACGATGTTGTGGCCATCATGGATTTAACGACACAAACAGGTAAGGGGTTGCTGCAGATGGTCAGGTCTAGGTTCAGCAACATCATGTGCCCAAAGAATGAGGTCAGCTGACTACCTGAATATACCGAATGACCAGATTATTCCATCAATGCATTCTTATCTTCCCTGATGACATGGGCATATTCCAAGATGACAATGCCAGGATTCATCAGGCTCAAACTGTAAAAAAAGAGTGGTTCAGGGAGCATGAGACATGGATTGGCCACCACAGAGTCCAGACCTGAACCCCACTGAGAATCTCTGGGATGTGCTGGAGAAGGCTTTGCTCAGTGGCCCGACTCTCCCATCATCAATACAAGATCTTGGTGAAAAATCAATGCAACACTGGACGGAAATAAATCTTGATTACAGTAGCTTACGGAAACAATGCCACAGTGAATGAGTGAGTCATCAAAGCTAAAGGCGCTCCAACCATGTGACCCTTTATTTTGGCCAGGCAGTGTATGATGATATCTAAAATCTAAGACAGTTTCTTGTCTCATGTCATGATATATATATATATGTATAGTGTGGGTATATACAGTATCTATACTGCTGCTGCCCGTGGTGATTGTGACAGCGTGCATGTTTTGAGCTTCAGAAACATGCTACTGAGAGGAGATGATGGCCATATGTGTGTATTAACTGCCACTAGATGTTGCAAGAGTGCTACAATTTCACAGCAGAAGTTCTCAGTTCTAGCTGAAGTTCTAGAGCTACAACTATGATTCAGTTGTACTGGTTTCTTTGTTATCTCATTGGCTGCCGGCCATTTTCAGTGCAGAACTGCCAAGTGTTTTACAGCATTTTGACTGACTGTCCAAGACCCAGTGTGTTCTGCGACTACGTAAACACCGAAAATACCAAAAGAAAGGTTAGACTTTCATCAGACATCACCAGCAGTGACGTCTATAGACGTCATTGACAGCCAATGAGTTATTTGGTGCAAATAAACCAGAAAATATTCACATTTAAGAAGCTGAGAAATTAGAAAGCTTGTTTTCATTATGTAAAAAATCTCTCAAAACGTATGATGATCAGTTGACCATTAATTTAGTCATCGATTAATAATTGCGTAAAAACTGTAACGGTGTATTCAAATACATGGAGTTGACTTTCCTTAAGATTGTTTCAAGAAGTGTTTCTATGGGAATGTGTGCCCATTCATTCTGAGGTCAGGCACTGATGTTGGCCAAGACCTGGTTTACAATCTCTGCTGCAGTTCATCCTAAAGGTGCTCGACGGGGTTGAGGTCAGCTTTATAGTCCTTGTGTCGTGCACTGGGGCACAGTCATGTTGGAACAGGAGAGGCTCTTCCTCTGTTGCAAGCATAGCATGTTGAAGTTGATATAAGGGGCGGAGCCCAACGCCTGATGGAAACAATTGAACTCAATACTTAACAGGTGTGGCAAAATACCTTCAACCATTTTGGGTATGTTTGTGCAAAACCTGGCTTTTTTTTAAATCATTTTCAACAGTTCTTATAAAGGGTTCCCTAGTTTGTGTCTTTCCTTCCTTCCTTCTCTCTCTCTCTCTGTATTCTCATCATGCAGGTTGCAGGATCCAGATCCAGTTTCCGAGGCTACGCTCATCGTCACCATTATTATTATTTTGTAATTAAAAAGTCGATATCAATAACTGTATAAACTTGTAACCTGATACAGTTGTTGTGTATCTGCTGCTGGTCTCCCTCTCTCTCTTCTGTCTCTCCCTCATCTCCCTCTTGTCCTTTCTCTCCCCCCATTGTCTGTCCTCCACCTCTCCACTGTCCCCCATTTTTCCTTTCACCCCAACCGGTCGAGGCAGATGACCGCACATTTCTGAGCCTGGTTCTGTCAGAGATTTCTTCTTCTCTCCACTGATGCCTAGTGTTTGCTCATTGTGTGAACTGTTGGGTTTCTCTGCTCTCCTTGATGTTGTCTATGTACAGTGCCTTGAGATAATGTATGTTATGATTTGGCGCTATACAAATAACATTGAATTGAATTGAATTGAATTGAATTGAATTGAATTGCACTGGTGTATCAGCTAAAACGAAGATTTTAACCTTATTAACTAATATCAGCATATACAGGAAGACAACACTGTTGACAACAATGTGTAACATACACGGCCCAGTACTGTACAATGATCACAGCCTTCTTTAACGGTGCTACACTTATGACTATTTATAGTTATTTTGAATGGTGCATTGTGGGAGAAGTCATTAAAACGACCATGATTTGTCATCAGTGATTCAGGAGTCATGTTAAATTTAAATGTTTGTATAATGTATATATACTATATGGACACAAATATTTGGCCACACTGGTTAAGTACTGAATTCAGGTGTTTCCCCTAATCTCTTCATTAAAATAAAAAAAAGTATGTTAATGTCATGTATAACGATAATATTACATAAATATACACTGTTGTAAAACTCATTTTGTAAAGAATGTTCAGGTGCTACAGGACTCTGGAGATTTTACCTCTGCATTAATGTGTCCTCATAGAAAACAACATATTCTTGCGTGTCTGAGCACAAAAGACTTCACTATCGCTCTCAGAAACATCTCCACCACAGGAGAAGAAAACTTACAGAACGGCCTGTAGAATGTAAAAGACTATGTTCCGGTTTACTTTGTCTCATTATACTTTTTCTCAGCAGGACTTTGTACTCTTCAGGTGAGGTGAAAGGTCAGGAATGAAGAAAGACCTGAGATGGTGCAAGAAGGTCCATCTCACACATGCACACCTGGACTACAGCTGCAAACCTTTTTACTGTCACACACAAACCTGTTTTTATATCTTAGTGAGGACACATCATAGACGTAAGGCATTCCCTTGATCCTTAGCCTAACCCTAACCTAAAACCAGGTCTTAACCCTGAAAAAGCCTGAAAAAGCCCTTTAAAGTTGACAAAATGTCCTCACAAAGATAGGTTTGTGTGTTTTTTGGACCTCAAAAGACATTAATACACACACATTTGATCATTTGTCTATAAGCCACTTGTGTCAATGATCACAATCATTCAACTGATTGAGTGAACAACATTATTATTACTATTGTTTAAGCATTTCATCACTTAGTAAGTCAAATGTCAAAATGCTGAAACAATTCAATTTGATTTGGATTTGATTCTGGTCCCCGCAGGTCACTTCAGTGGAGCAGACACCATGACGCTTCACGAGCGGATGCTGCGGTGCGTTCAAGGTCGAATGCGGAAGTGGGACATGTCCATCTTAACAGTGTCTTCTTTACACTCCTCAAGTGTTGTCTAAAATAACTTTTTAAATGGAACTTTGTGAGTTACTTGGGTTTGTTTAGTGTCAGTCACGTGAACATGGTGCATGGAAGCTGCTTTGCCTTTGCTGTGCCTCTCCCAACTGAGGCCACACTCCCCACGGTAGATCAGGGCCAAAATTCTGAACCTGAAAAAACCTGGATTTAATAAGTGTTGGCTTCTTCCTACTCCTTTTCAGACATGTTTTATTATTTTACTTTCTTTCTTCACTTTCATTTTTGAGTGTCTTTTTTTCAAGTGTATTATATTCACATGTTGGAAATAAAGCCTTTATTCATTCATTCACTTATTCAATCATATTATTTGGACTTGTCAGATGCTTGCATGAACCTGATTAATACTTGTTTACTGTTTATCAAAGGTCAGATTGTGTGTGTTAAGTGATCTTTAGATGTGTTGTCGAGTCCTACCTCCATAGATGAATAACACACTGTTTTTGCATGTGTCTATATGTTTGTTGGTGTGGAGGTTGTTATAATATGTATATATGTATATAATGACATGTCTGTTGAATAAAGTGATAAAAGTCAGTAAATATATTGTGGAAAACTAGTTGCAGCCGTGAACGCCAGGATATTTGAAGGTTTCCCCCCAGTGTCAGGGACAAAGACGTTGTGGGAGTGATCACATTCACCTGCCAACTGGGTGTGGTTTGAAAACAGAGTTTCTGTTGCTGTTGGGATTTAAATGTAACCTGTAGAAAAACTGCACTTTTTTTGAAAGGTTTCATTTGCAAAAGGAGAAGCAGATAAAATGACATGGTTGCCTCTGGCTGTTACTCAGGGATTTCTCAAATACAAATAGGTCAGACATAATGGATCTACATCACGGCCTAGGTCTCCACTAACATCTCCCCCCTGACAGTTTTAGTGAGTCTGTACAGCAATAATAATAATAATAATAGATCATGAAGCCACTGTGTGTATGGACAAGTGAGGCGACATATATAAGATCCACAGGACAGGGATGAACAGTGGGAATGGGGGGGGGGGTTCTCTGGTTACCAGTGCAGAGGAATCAGCTACACCCAGAGGCCCCCTGGCTGACAGACAATAAGCCCCTGTGTGCAAGAAACACTGACACAACCTGGCTTCCTGCCCCCCCCCCGGTCACTCTACATATCCCCCTCTATACCTCTGTAGTTCATTTGTTGTTCCACTCAATGGCAGTGAACAAGGAATGTTAATTAGAGGCTGCGATCCAGGGTAAAAAAACATCAAGCAAAGAATAATGACTGTCACTATGGATATAGGTGCTGAGAGAAGACAGAGAGATTAGATATGTGATGGACACTCACCAGGAAATGAATGACTGCAGCAGAGGCAGCAAAGGAAAAGGCCAAGTGCAGCATGGGGAGGACAGACTGTACATGAACTGGGTTGCTGGGCTGGGCTGAGGTTGTGTGGTGACTGCGGAGGTTACAGGGGAATTTGCTGCGGTGCAAATTGCATCACGAACGAATCATAAGAACAGCATGAAGCAACACTTTTGCATGTGTGTGAGACGGATGTGTAAAGTATAGAATGAGTGAATGCATGAATGTCAGTCATCAGTCAGTCATCATCTAACCGCTTTATCCTCCACCAGAGGGTCGCGGGGGGTGCTGTGCCAATCTCAGCTACATCGGCAGTAGGCGGGGTACACCCTGGACAGTTCGCCAGTCCATCGCAGGGCCACACACACACACACAGATAGAGACAAACAACCATTCACTCTCACACTCACTCCTACGGTCAATTTAGAGTGTCCAATTTACCCAATCCCCACATTGCATGTTTTTGGACTGTGGGAGGAAGCCGGAGAACCCGGAGAGAACCCACGCACACACGGGGAGAACATGCAAACTCCATGCAGAAAGGCCCTTGTTCCAACCGGGGCTCGAACCCGGGTCTTCTCGCTGCAAGGCGAGAGTGCTAACCACTACACCACCGTGTGGCCCGCTGCATGAATGTGTGCAATGCAGTTTTCAGAGGTTGTAAAGACCAAATCAGTCGTACACAGTCGTTCTGGTCATGTCCAACAGGACATTATACCAGGGTCTACTCATCTCAGATGGACTCGGTTTGGTATCGGGCACGTCATTTTCCATCGCTTCATAGAACCTCCTCAACGTGGGCAGGGTCATCATCAGTGTTGTTTTCGTTGACGCCCCCTTTTTTCAGTTGCTTTTTTCATGACGGTGACGAGATGAACATTAGAGCTGCCACTAACGATTATTTTCTCGATTAATCGTTTGGTCCATAAAATATCAGAAAACCTTAAAAAATGTTGATCGGTGTTCATGGAAATTTTCTTTTAATCATGAAAAAAGCTTTGCACCGATTAATCGATTATCAAAATAGTTGTCGATTAATTTAGTAATCGATTCATCGTTACAGCTCTAATGAACATGATCTTTGATGAAGAAAACATGACGAGATGTGTGTGAGTTTTTGTTGACGAGACGAGAATGGACGTGAATGGACGTGTGTGGTTTGTCAGACGTTCAAAATATTGTGCGCGTAATCTGTCAATTAAAACCTAAAGATTCCTTGGTCCGTGTTTTAAGACGGGTCAGGTGGGTTGCAACATCGCCACCGACCCCTGGCGCTGATTTACATGGGCCGCTCCCCATGATGCAGTTGTGGCGCACTGAGGAAAGTCCGCTCTAATCACGCCGCGTCCCCCGGGTCCACCGACAACCCCCGGTGAGGAGGGCAGCCGGTGGGCAGGAGAAGCCGCGGCAAGTGCACATGTCCGCAGCTCCAGGAAGCGGCGAGGTCTGGGTGGGGCGGTCTCTGTACACCACCTACGCCCAGAGCCTTCCCAAGCCGACTCGTCGGTCGCGGCATGAAATGTGTTGTTTGTTAAAAAATTATACTATTTTTTTCTTTATTTTTAAACTAATTCTGGACTAAAGTTATATAGAAATGACTCAAATTGGACTAAAACTAATAAGCATTTTAGTCCAAAAGACTAAGACTAAATCTAGAAGAACACTGGTGGTCATACTGTGTGAAACTGAAACTGTAACTGAATCATTAGACTCAGTTGCTTCCTGCATGACTGGAGACTGAGTCACGTTACGACTGTATCAGGATAAAATGACGTCACTGACATCAACTGCACAGGTTTAACTAATAATATTATTACTGATGGCTGCTTCAGGTTCAGGGTGGTTATACTGTCACACTATCATCAGCTACATCTGACAGTAAATAAAAACACTCTGATAATAATGTTAATGAGCTGTATCACATGCTGAAAATACAGTTATTACTCTTCCTTTCAGGTAATAACTGGTTTATTTCTGTGGCTGTTAACGTTAAATGAAGGATAATTACGTTTGTATGACGTTGCCCATAAATATGGTCAAATTCTGCACACAAACACAAATATTTAGGCTTAACATTAAAGGACTTTTTTAAAATACAATTTTGTAGATTCCATGTATTTTGGAATCAATAAATAATATTGAATTTCTAACATTTGGTGTTATTCAATGCAACAGCAAAATCTAAGACCATATCTTGTCTGAAGACATGACGTAGATAAAATACCTTGGATTGACTCTTTGATGAAGCCATTTGTTCGACCTGCCCTCTAAAGAAATATAATCCATTCAGCCTTTCACATTGTAACCGTTAAATCTTCTCGTCAGGGACTTGGTACTGTGTGTTAGCCTCAGCTCAACTTTGACTCTGAGCGAACCTTCAATTCATTAAATAAATAATGTAATGCACATGTACATGAAAACTGCACACTATGCCAACTGAGTACTGAGAAATACTGGGCACAAGCTCAAACAATGTTTATAGTTTATAGTATTTAGTATCAGACCTCCACTGATAAAGCCCTCTGCTGCAGGTGTATTGTTTTCCCGGTCAAAATTAAATGTTTCTGAATGAATTATGTTGCCACCGTGGTGATTTAGGATCAATAAAGTTGAATGAGTCCATTTCAGAGGCAGCCATACGAGACCACGGCACACAGTGACTCACAGATGACTTTGCTCTGGATTGTGAGCAGATCGTCGAGTTGAGAGAAATCTTCTCTCAACCGTATGTAATTGTGATTATTTTGACAGGAAATGCGTTTGCGATATGATTCGTGACATGAGAGGGAATGATTATTGATAATTGTTACATCAATATTCTCATTTTCATTTAAAAAAACACATTTAAACGGATTAATGTGCAGATGTTCTCTTCAGTCTGTAATAATAATTCATCTAAAATGATATTTTGACACACATTATGGCTTGAACAAATATTGGATTTCGATAAAATGTTGATTAATTGTTCAGCCCTACTCTTATCTTTTATACATCTTTATTCCTTTTTTAAACTGGAATTTTACTTAAAAATAAAAAACGACTGGTCTTGCCAGTAGTTTTTAAAGGTGATGTTAGTGTGCATCTGTGACAAAGCACAATGAGTTGCATTTGTTAGTTAATTGCTAAAGAAAAATCTAGCCAGTGGAGAGTGGATAAAAAGAAAAGAAGGTGAAAAACTTTACCTTCCAGTTGGCCAGTTCTTGAAACTCAATAATCTTGATGAAGCCTCCCATTAGTATCCCTAGAATGGGTCAAAACAACAAGAAACAACAATAAATGACAGACAATGAAAAACAAACACTATAACAAGTGTTTAAAATATTCAAAACACTGATAACAAGGTGCTGTGTGAGTACACACAACATACATTATCTCAAGGCACCGTACATAGAAAGACAGAAACCTTTACAATATTACAGAGGGAAGAGAAACCCGACAGTTCACAAGCACTAGGCATCAGTGGAGAGAAAAACTGCCTTTTAACACAAGAACAAATCTCTGACAGAACCAGACTCAGAGAGGAGAGGAGGGGGAGAGAAAAGGTAAGAAGGAGGCAAAGTCTATCACTATATTTTAAGCACTTTTAAGATTATGACTTCACCCCAGGAGTGAAGTATTGTTTTTGGTGGCTCTGTGTGTGTGTCTGTTTGTTTGTTTGTGTTTCCACACTTGGCAGTTTGACCAGCAGAGGCCGCCAGAGGCTCGTTGCGTGAATGGGGTGAAGTCTGCCATCTGTGATTGCCTTGTTTTTAATGCTTTTCCTTGCAGCTGTGGTCAATTCCTATTCATTTATACATGCTCCAAATTCCACACATACACACACATGCACGCATGCGGTCCAGGCCCAGTTTTTAGTATTTATTTAATCATTGTGCCATCAAATATGCAATCTATAGAGCAAATGGAGTCAGTATTTCGAGCACTTTCCAAACCTTGAAAACACAACATTTTCAAGGATGTCAAGCACCTGTACAAAACCTGTACTGTTTGACTCTGAGTAAGTCCTCTTGGGCACTCAGCTGATAAACACAGGGATGTGTAAAACAAGAGGGGCAAGAAGAACGAGACAAGACGTGGTTCAAGAATCAAAGTACTGTGAATGACCCAGATATAAATGTGAAGGGATGGACCAGTGCAGGGAAGACTAAGTGATGAGGAAGGAAAAGTAGCCCAGAGGACACAGAACATGTGAGAGGAAAGAAAGACCTTCAGGGTCAAGACAGATGTGTGTCACTGAGTTACAAAAAAAAATACAGCGATGTAGAGGAAGTGGAACTAAGCAAAAATGACCTAACATAATAAGCAAAATTAAAAAAAAAAAAGATAATGAAGTGCCTCCTAAATCTATTAATAGTACGTTTTTTAGTTCTAGGAGTAAACTTTGTAAACTGAGTAAACTCTAGGATCTGGATTCAGACACTTCTGTAGTCATCTCACATCTTAGCTTGTTGTAGTTGTATTTTGGGTAAGGCAGAAAAAATAGGTCTTGTGATGAAGAGGTTATTAAAGACCAGCGGACTTCCTCTCCCTCTTCCCTCTCTCTACATGATACACAAACACGTGTACGTGTGTGTGGGTGAATAGGGCTCAGGTGTCTGTGCAGAGCGACGTGTCATGTAAGACTCACTCACCGAGAGACACCACGGCCACACTCTCTGGGAGGAAATGGAGCTTGAACTTGATGAGCAGGTGTACCAATATGATGCAGATACCTGGAGAGAGCAAAAAGCAAAAACAACTGAGGAAACGCATCCACGTCGAGACCACCGTGACACAGGGACTCAGATCGTGTTTTAATTATAATTTTAGAATAACAATAATTGGTACTGGTATCAGTCGGATACTGGACAGAACCTCTCTATCCTCATTTCCTGACTGTAAAGTCCAGTTTTCAGCTCATGAACGCAGCAGAATTCACTTGTGAAACTTTGCTTCTCTGTGTTTTCAGAGAGTGGACATAGTCTGTGGGTTTGAAAAGTGAAGTGTACGTAGTGGGACGGAACTCTCAGTTGGTCACTCCACTGTGAAGTGGAAAATGATTTGACTAAATCACTTGATTTATAGCGTCACTACGCATTAGTAAGCAACTATTATTCACTTCTAATTTCAGCTCTTCTTCAATAGAACACGACGTCACATATGAGTGGACGCTCGGGACAGCACGATACCCGTTTTTCACACTGACGCCAATATCACTATCACTGGAGTGTATACCAATATCAGTCATAGACCTTTTCCACTATGAAGCTGTTATCAACACATTTGTGCTGTTTTAAAAATAAACACCCCACAACATGACTCAGCTTCTCTTTTTTTTTACAGACAGTATATATAAGATTTTTGGATCGTCGGTATATATAAGATTTTCTTCCAGCTGTTTATATACGGTTTATGGCAGGGGTGGTTTTTTTTTAACAAGTTACATACAAATGCACTGTTCTATAATCATTTTATTTTCCTTGTCACAATGATCATCTTTAAATCTAAGCCACGCACGAGTGAACAGATCTCTGACATCTGGAGTCAGACATCATAATAAGAGGTGAATACATAACATTGTGTGAACTCATCTGAATGTAGTTTGAACGTAACAGACACTGATCTTTCTTTTTTTTGTTATTTGTGGCATTTCCCACACACTCTGGTCAAAATTCCTCAGCTCCCCTCTGATCACATACTCTGGTATACACACAGTAAACCAGTATTTGTGATTGTCGTCCAAGTACCACCAGAGGAGGTTCACATACCACAGATTGAGAATCATGGCTAGTCTTCCTGGCGTATCACTTTAAAAATTTACATTAAATACGTATAACGTCATTTTGAACCATTACAAACAACTCTGAGAACCATAAAAACTGCTGAAATCATGCAATAATAATGGAAATTGATATTATGATGATGATATGGAAATAAATGAGCTAAATCAAAATGACAAGGCAAAAGTTTCCTTTTATTCAATTCTTGTGAAGGGAAAAGTAAAATGCATAGTGCTGATATGGTTAACAGGAAGTCGTATTTTGGATTATTCTATGTGGTTTCTGGACTGATTTCTGAGGAAGTCGTTTTATTGCTTAGCTCAACCGATTTCACTGAAACCACAAGCGATGTGTTTTTAGCGTGGAAAACTGCCACTGATTGTCTGTTTGTGGTGCTGGAGGAAAACCAATCGCATGTTTATCTTGGTGATATTTTGGGTGTCTACAAAGTGAACTGGTAACCTTATACATTTTTAATGCCACTTCCTTCATCTAAACCCTCAAAGTGGTGAGCATTTGACTCAAACTGTGGTGACCTAACATGCATAATGGGCACTTTGAGTGCCTGAGGAAGCATTACATGACCTCTCACATATTAGTGTGTAACCACATGGCCTCCGTTATCTGCATCCGGAGTCATCCACACTTCCACACTCTGGAGTGGCTTCTGTGCATTTTTTTAGATGACTTCTGTCATTAACTGCAGTGACTGAAATGGACTGAAGCAGTAGATACTTAGCAATGCAATAAACCAAGACGCTACCTACCAATGACCAACAGGCTGAAGAATATTGTCAGCCCATTGGACTGCTCCTCCTCTTGAGCCTTGACCCCTGTCTGCAAGGGCAGAATGGGCTTGAGGGTCGGTGGCGCTGTGGCCGGAGGCTTGACAATGGTCGAGGCAGAGGAGAGGAGAGTCTCATTGTTGTAGTTATCTGTGTCATTGGACTTGCTGCAAACAGACGGTCAGAAATAAAAGCATGACGTTGTGAGGCACTCAGTCAACTAAGGTATATACACATAAACGTGCATACACTACCAGTCAAAAGTGTGGACACACCTTCTCATTTAACAGTTTGTAGATTCTCACTGAAGGCATCAGTGCTATGAATGGACACATATAGAATTATGTAGTAAACAAAAAAGTGTGAAATAGTTAAAAACATGTTTTATATTTTAGATTCTTCGAAATAGCCACCCTTTGCTTTGATTCCAGCTTTGCACACTCTCAGCCTTCTCTCGACGAGCTTTACTGAGCCGATTCATCCCTGCCATAATATGAATTCTAAGAGTTGTCAAACAGAGCTGTCAGCTGATTTCTGCACAACATAACTGATGAACCCTGACAAGGCTGTGAAGTGAGAACCATTTCAGGTATTTATACATCATGAAGCTCAATGAGAGAAGGCCGAGGGTTTGCAGAACTGTCAACAAAGCAAAGGGAGGAATCTAAAATATAAAACATCTTTGGACTTATTTCACACTTTTTTCTTTACTACATAATTCCATATGTGTATGTGCATATAGTTTTGATGCTTTCAGTAATAATGTACAATGTAAATAGTCGTGATAATAAAAGTCCAAACCTTTGACTGGTAGTGTATATATTAGGGGTGTCAAAGTCAAATGTTAATTCTCATATGTAAGTATTTATATATGCATATACATATGTATGTACATATATTAGGGCTGGGCAATATAAAGGGCATAGTACAATCAGTGTCTGTCTTCCTTAGAAATATGTTTTCCCAGTTACTATACAATATGGATTTTCAATAATAGATTCATTTTTTAGGGATAGACGAAGAAATAAGTAAAGAATGTAATTGCACCGATTACACCTTTATCACATTATGTACTATTTGTCACGGTACTATATAAATCATGTATTCATACAAGCTGAAAATGAAAACAGCTGTTGGGCTGCTGTACACAGGGAACACTTAGAATTGGGCTAAATGCTACAGAGATGGGTGCGTGTCCTGAGACCTGACCTGAGAGACTGTCCGTCCACCTGTGACGTGTTTGGATCGACTCCATCGTCTTCATCGTGGTTCACTTGTATTTGCTGCTTCTCCACAGGGACTTGTTTCACTTGCTCTCCCCCGTCGTCGTCTTTCTCATGCGGCTCCAGCGACTTTTCTCTGTCGGCTCGCTGTGGTTCGCAGGGGTTTAACAACAGGAAGACGGTCAGCAACAAAACCTCCCGTCCGACGGCTGCCATTGTCATAACAACCCGTTTGTCAAGTGAAAACACAAGGTTTTGCGATACAGTAACACAGTTTCATGTCGGACATGTACGTGTATCTGTTGACATTTCGGACTCTAGTTCCGGGTGAAACGTCAGCAGGAAGTCATTTTTTTTCGAAAGACAAATGCCTTTAAAATAACTGAAAGATAGAAACAGACGCAGCATGTTGCAGATAATGTCTTCAATTAATTCAATTCATTTTAATTAATTGACTTGGACGAGAGTTCACTTTGGACGATTTTTAAAATAAAGTGTCGCTGTTTAAAATCCTTGTTGTAATCAATTACCCATCAGCCACCGTGGCGTCAGTCAACCGTTGAGTTGCTGTTTCATGGATATTGTAGTTCTATGTTAGTGCCACGCAGTAAATGTAAGACAGCATATTAAAAGCACCTGTTACCTTATAAAAACAATATTGTACAACTATAAACGAATCTCTGTGACTGTATACAGAAAGTGTGGTCAATCAAACTTGAATTACTGTGCCATTTTTACATATGTTGTTACCACATGAAAATAAAAGTTCACCATGTTCAAAATCTTGGGCTTAGGCATTGTTAGTTACTGTTATATATATATATATATATATATACTGTTAGTTACTTATACATGGCATTTGGTACTCGGTAATCAAACTGAAACAGTAAGTTTGTACGGTGATAATCCAGGGCATGTGAGGTCGCTTGTGGCGTGTGAGTTTCTGAGTTGGAAATATGGGGTCTGAGCACAAGGACTACTAAAACAATATAAACTTTCCCAACATTTATTTATTTTCTTAAGTTACTTTAAAAAGTTTCCCCTTAACTGCGAGGAGGTGGCTTATGGTGCTTTTCCACTATAGTTCTTGCACAGCTCGGCTCAGCTGGAGTCTACTTGGTTTGGTATCAGGTGTTTTCCATCACTATAGTACCTTCTCAGTGTGGACACGGTTGTCACCATGGCTGCATGAATCTGCCATGACGTCTTTTTAATGCGACAACTCAAACTAGTGATGAGCAAAGTAAGTTATTTTCGATGAATCATTAGAATCGAGTTTGTGATTGGGCTCATGATCACCAGCTTTCCACAGCGCTGTTGCTTAGTGCACCAGACTCCTGCTCCAGAGATTATGCATGTTTTCTGGATTTTTAGGTTCATGTTAACTGATCTACAGTTCGACATTGTTCAGTTTGATTCCTGTGTCAGACGTGGCGTCCATGACTCCGGCAGTCTGTTGACGTCACATTTTGGTTTCTGATCATTCCAGAATAAAAAAAATACATTTCAATGGCATATTAGTTGCATTTGGCATGACAAAAAAAGAAAAGAATAAAGATTCTGGCTGGTTTTTGACTTTTTAGTTTAGCTTTGTGGAGTCATTTATCTGCTTTATGCTTTTCTTGCTTCACAGGAGAGAACTGTGTTGCTATGGATGTTGAATGAAGAACATTTTTTTACACAACTCTACACCAAATATATCCCAAATTACTTTCTTAGCAATAAGACATTTAACAACATTAATGTTTGCTGTACATTGTTATACCATAATATATGTCAATAAAAGTAATAATAATAGTAAATGATAAACTATTATATAGTACTTTTCTTAACAAATGTTCAACACTCAAGTCAAAACAACGTATCATCTTCTCACAAATATTGTTATTGTTGAGTCAATGTGATTAAAAAAAAGTGTGATCAATAATTTGACTAAATGAGTTAATACGTTGAATTATTTATTAAATCATTTTCATATTAGCAAAAATTATGTTGATTATGTTGGTGTTTTCTCTTCTCGATTATATTAATTTTATTTTTATTTTTTTACATCATTTATGACGGTCATTAATCATGAATCGTGTTGCACGAGTGCTGCTTGAATGTTGTGTATTTTATTGATTTCTTTCTTTCTTTAGTTCTCCTTTTATCTTCGGTCGCCAGGTTACGCTGTGAGCGCGGACGTTCTTCTTCTTTTTCCTTTTTTCGGTGGCTAACACTGTTAACGCCCACTTTCCCCTCATTGCTCATTTTGCGGAGTGACAGGTCCATTCTCGGGCCAGGCAGGCAGACACACGGGCGGGCAGGCAGGCAGGCAGGCAGACAGACAGACAGGCGGACAGGCGGACCCGAGCATCCATCAAAGACATTATCAGTGTGTGAGTGTTTGTGTGTGTGTGTGTGTGGGGCTAAAACATGTTTTCCTCCTGAAAACACAGGCCACGTCAAAGCCGAGCAGCCAGTATCGACACCGGGGGCTGGACGCGGGACTCTCACCGAAACCCATCACCGCACAAATGGATTGTGAGCGCGTTCAGTGACGAGCGGAGCTCCACTTTCTCTCCTCTCCTCCACCTTCTGCTTGACCTGTCGCGGAAATAGACGGTGTTCCTCCTCGTCTCCTGGTTCCTCACTCGCTCCCTCCCCTCTGCCTCTCCGTCACTGCTGCCGCAGAGTGAGCGCGCTCCTCGGCTCATTGAATCCCGGAGCGTCCGCAGGCCACTGACTGACATCTGGACTCATCACAACTGCTGCAGAACAACGCGGAGCCTCCCTGTGTGTGTGCGCGCGCGCGTGTGTGTGTGTGTGTGTGTGCGTGTGCGTGTGTGAGAGGGTGATTTCTTGACGCCTGTATTATAATGCCGACACATCTGCGGTTTCGGAGAAGGTCATTCCTCGGGCTCATATTCCTCTTCTCACTGTCCACCTCCGCATTGTACTTCATCTACTCCGCTCCCGGAATCGGTAAGTCGCCACCGACACTATCACGGTTGTGAGTTTGATGTTAAAAAGCGTGTCTTGCTGTGGCCGCGGTGTGGTCATGCGTGACGGGCTCCCCTCAGTCCACGATGATGCTGGATCATCCGTGTACCTGACTGAGCTGCTCATACTGTTCAACGAGCATCATGGCGGCTATAACCACGCTGGTGCATAGCAAATAATATTTGCTTTATTATAGTTCTAACTATGTGGCAAGAGATCATGGCTTGCTGGTTCGAATCCCACCAGGTCAAGGTCTGGGATGCCTCTGACCAAGGCACTCTAAATTGACCCCTAGCATGGGGGGAGCACACCCAGTGTACTCTTCCACACAGACATGGAACATAATGGTGCTTTTCCATTCTACAGCTCCAGCACGATGTGGCTCTCCCAGGTCTGGGTGCCGGTCACGTCATAGTACCTCCTCAACGTGGTCTGCTGTCACGTGGTTTTACACTCGACCACAACACAGGAACGTCTGCACCTCGGTGCAGGTTTGATTCTCGTGTTTGTTGACGTCACATTTTGGCATCGGCTTGGAACCGTTCCAGAGCAGGTATCACCAGGTACCGTCCTCGTGGAAATTTAAAAACGAGCCGAGTCGTGCTCGAACTGTGTCATGGAAAAGCCCCAAAAATCACGGCCCCCTTTCAGAGAGGGCACCCAGAGAGCCACTGTAATGGTGATTAATGGCTGTCTGCCTGTGGACTACAGTTAGAGCTGCCAGTGTACACAGTCTGAGCTGTAAAACATCACACATGTATGTGTGAGCGTAATGTTTGAAAAACGACAGTGCGTTCTGTCTTGTTCTTATTTTGAATCCAGTCTCGCAGTCGTATCGTCAGGATAATTGTGACCCATGTGCGCGTCACATGCCTCGTCCTGTCTGGGCTGTCAAAGGTCACATTATGACTCATGCCCATGTGGTGTGTACAGTGAAACCTGAGCATGAGAGATGACAAATCATCTGCTTCCTGTGAGTCTCATGCAGTTGTATAATATCATGTCGTGAATCCTTCCTATCAATAATTCATCAGTTTGCCTCATTGTGCCTCCCCTTCTGTCTCTCTCACTCAGTGTGTGTGTGTGTGTGTGTGTGTGTGTGTGTGTGTGCTGTTACCTCGTCGGGATCTTTATTGGTGTAAACATTCCATACTTTTCGTATTTTTTATTTATCCTTTATTTTAGCCAGGAATGTCCCAGGGAGTCCTGGTCAAGATAGAAGCACAAATACCTTTAATTTGACTACTGTCTTTGTCCTGTGCTATGCTAGGCGGCGACACACCCCCTTTTAGCTTGTTAGTATTAGGTATTTTGTGGTTGACCTATTACACCACAGGCTGAAACAGCTAGTACATAGAGCTCTATGAAATTTATTTTTTTCCCTCAAATTACATTTGAATTCTTCTGAGCTTTATTTTTTTTAAATATTTCACACTTATTTTTACCAGCAATTGTCTTAAAATATGGCACTATTAATCGATGATCAAAATAGTTGACGATTCATTTAATAATCAATAAAAAATGAAGTACTGAAAATAAATATGTTTATGCAACACAACATTGCACCATTTTATCATTCCTTTATCTTATCGTAGTATGAAATGCATAACCTTTATTTGTAATTAACGTTAAGTGATTTTAAGCGTACTACTGTGATTGTTCAACACAGTGTACTTTAGATACTGATGAGTTTCAGGCCACGCCCCCTCCTTGTTTGCAGGATTTAGCTAGACTAGAAGCGGCTGCAGTGTCTTTAGCTTTTCGAGGGGAAACGTGTGACTCGACACACAAATGCTCTGTTGAATGTGTTGACGTGCATGTAGCTGTAGTTGTGCTTTGTAGAGGAGTGTTTCTGTTAGCATGCCGCTGCTTTTTGTTGTACTTCTTTAGCTTTGGAAGCTAAGTGGTCGTCGTCGTCGTCCGTGATTTTATTGGTGCTGTTGATTCTACTCTGGCAGAATTCACAGGACATCATAGCAACTGACTCTGTTCCCAGTTAGTTTTTAGTTAGTTGGTTAGCTTTTTACACGGCATGTTGATCTCAGCTAAGACATTGTTGTGAAGGGAAGCTGTGCTGGTCCCACATGGCTAAACTTCCCCCTGTTCTGCAATTTTGTTAGATGATTCCATTTTTACTGCTCAATCCACATTTTCTGCATGGCAGAAATCATTAGGTCCAAGATACCATGTGGCGTGCCATTCTATCCATTAACTTCAAAATATTTCATTCTTTACACTTCAGGCTCCTCGTCAGTCCTTCTGTGTACTTTTACATTACATTACACAACTGTGAAAGCTTCGCAGACCATCATTTTACTCCCAGCTGCATTATCAGAGTGTGTCATGCCTACTCAGAGAAATTGAATTTAGTACAATTTCCCGTAACATATTAGTTCCTGTAGATGTAATTCAGTTTTCGTCACACTAATACAGGAACTTGATTTTTTTTTCTAATGTCATGTAAATGTACTTGCTGACTGACCTTGTCGGGACCATTTGTCCACACGGAGACAAAAGCCTTGTCCTAACGAGGCACAGCTTCATTTTCCGAGGCTGTGGTTAAAGTTTGGATTAAGATGTGAGCTGTGTAAGATGTAAGGCTTTAGTTTGGCTATGTCTGTGAGTATGTGTGAGGCGTCTCAGAGGCGTCGTCCACTCATTCTATCAGCCTCAGACACATTTGTCCACGTCCTTATCATCCACGTGATGCTCAAACATCTCTTGCATTATTACACTGAAGGCTTATCTCGACGAATAGCACTGTAAAACTGGGACTTTCACCTGACTCTGTCCTTGAGTCTGCGCCAACGTGATCAGCAATAACTTTCTACTTGGTGGCTTGATGATGACTTTACACATGAGAAGCAATAACATGCTTCACCAAGACTAGCATGAGTTAATAAACTGCAGTTTATGTTTGTGTTGCCCTGTTGTTAACTGATAACGCAGATGTCAGGGTGGTTCTAAATGTGGTGAGTTTGATTTTCCAGTCAATGTAGTTGAGTAATCAATAATCGATTACTCAATGAACAGTCAACTATTTTGATAATGGATTCATTGTTTCTTTAAGAATGACAAGCTTTGTGATTTTCAGCTTCTTAAAATGAATATTTTCCGGTTTCTTTGCTCCGTATAATATAGAAATCATTAAGACAGAATCCTTTTGGTTTGTGGACAAAACAAGGATGAAAAAAGGATCCCATGGTCAATCAGTACGTTTCTCCACGCACAGTTTAATCAAGCTAAGGCCATAGCTAAGACAACTGACCGATTATACACGGGGAGGAGAAAATCAAGTCCTGAAGCGTGGTTCGTGGATTTTTCTGGAAGTTGTGATTCATTTACCAAACATCACGTGGAAAAGATTAATTTACCAATTCAAATTCTAATACTAGGGGTTACAGATATGGTTGCTACAAATTTGCTCTTGTTTTGTTTGCCGTAAAAGCTGGCTCCACATGTACAACCGTGTGCTGTGATGTAAAAAAGGAGATTTTTACCACTTACTGCAAGGGGCGTGAGTAGTTTACACGGTGACACAAACTTGACTATGTTTATACAGCAGCTTTCATACAAAGCAAATGCCGCCCATCGACCATCCCAACCAACACAAAGGATGAACAAATATTAAACATACATGTTTTACAACCACACATCAAAGACCTCTCCATTTAAAAGTCACATTTGTTGAGGTTGGGCTTGGTTTATGCACTGTAAAACAATACATTGCATTCCATGGAGGTATAAATTGTGTCTAATGTAAATATCTGCACTTGTAGAGCTGCAAGGTTGTGAAATGGTGTCTGTGTTACACAAGTGTAGCCTTTCTAAAACCTTAAAAAAGAAGGCACCGAAATGGGTATTGATTCATTCACGCCTCTTTACCTGCTGTGGACAACCTAATCAATAAGGGAATCAAATGTCATATGGAGGACACATTACGAAACAGGAATAGGCAACTTATGTCTCAATAATGGACATCAACGATTCCTCTAAATGTGAAACAAATGAATAGTTGAGTAACTATAGGCTAAAAATAATCCTTCATTCACTCGTTTACTAATTTTCCAGCTCAAATATTGATGGAGGACTGTAAGTGGATGGGAGCGGCGTAGTCCACCCCCTGCTATTCTGACTGTATTGTCGGGCTGTAATGGCCATGTGGCCGACCGGGGGTTAGTTTAGAAATGGAACAAGCACCGTCCATTAATTATAGATGGTAACCAAGAGCACTTTGGCTTCTGCTACTATTACTAAAAGCTACAGTTTAGTCTTTTACACTTCAGCTTCCTGACTTCTTGCAGTTGGACCACCTCTTCCGGTGACAACAACATTTCCATTATACAGGTCTAGCACTTCATTTTTGCTGAATGTTAGGCTGCCATGATGGCGGTTCATAGAAACCGAGTAACGTGACATCTGTAGCTCTACACCAGGGGTGTCAAACTCATTTTTGTTCAGGGGCCACATACAGCACAATTTGATCTCAAGTGGGCCGGACTCGTAAAAATAGTAAAATAATAGCATAATAACCTATGAACAACAAGAACTCCTTGCTTTTTTTCTCCTTTGTTTTACATTTAATGAAGGATATTTTTACAAAACATGAAGTTTCTTGAGAAATATAAGTGCAATTTCAACAATATCGTGCCTAAATGTGCTATTTACACATCACACTGGCTCTATAAAGGCACAGACATTTAGTCACAGGTATCTGGAAGAGATTTAGATTGTAATCGTAGTGTGAAATTTTAACAAATTCATCCTGTGGGACGGATTGGACCCTCTGGCGGGCCAGTTCTGGCCCCCGGGCCGTATGTTTGTCACCCCTGCTCTACACTGATATCACTCCACTAGTCTTCTTACCTCTATTAACCATCTTAGCTGTTGATAAGACATTTGTGCTGATGCATTCACAGCCTTGCTATAATCCACCATTTCAAAAACATAATGCCCCAGTTGTGTAAGACATGCCCCTCTCTCTTGTCCCATGACAGTGGTGGTGGACATCTCTCTTTATAGCATGCTGCCTGAGTTCATTAAAGCATTTACTTCATATTCATGGTGTACAGATGTGATATTTGACATTTTATAATCTACAGTGATCATCGTCAGGACATTCAGACTAGACTAATGTTGTATAGTTTATTGAATAGTGCATTTACATTATCCAGATGGTTTCCAACGCTCATTTCACAGCAATCTTTATTTTTCATTTGGTTGCTTTTTAATGACCTCATTCACCTCTGATTTAACTTCGGGGACAAACACCCTTGAACACTGATAGATTTTCATAGTAGTGGTGAAGACAACAACTCGCATGATCCCACAGTGCCTTCTGTTACTGTTGCAGTGCATGTTGGTTTGTGGAGCGACCGCATTGGGCATCGTGTGGCCCTAGAGAAAGGCCACCAATAGTATTGTGAATGTTGACCACACCTGAAAACACACTGAAAGCTTCATGTAAGTTAAATGAAACTGTTTGTTAATGATGGCGTACTTCCTGCTGCATGCTATTCCTGCAAACACACTTTTGGCCACTACCACGGTTACCACTCTAACCCACATACAGATCAAAGGAAGGTTAGGGCTACTGTGTGTCAGGGTCAGAGGGTCGTGCTTCATCGCTAGTGGGAACACGTAACGTGTAAATGCATTTTTAACTTTAATTCCTGCAAAATGTATGGCATCGGTCAGATCCCAATTATCTTGGTGGTTTGGTGAGTTTCTGTGCATCGCCAGGCCCACAAAGGTGCGTTAAGTCAGTGAAAGAGAAGTGAGAAGATTTTGGTCAGACTAAGACGATACGCTTCTGTAAGTTAGTCCAAGTAAAAGAAGTAAAATTAAACTATTCTTAGTCGGACTAACATAGCTAGATAATTCAATTCAAAGTCCAATAAGACAATTACCCGGTAGTAGAAGGAGGTGACTTATTAACCGCAGTACTGGAAAACAACAAACAACACTGTGGCATTGGCTTGAGCTATTGCTTAACCACTCATGATTAACACGTACAGCAGGGATAAAATATACTGTATCTGACTTCTAGTGATGCTAACTATTCCTCACCACCTGCTCACCCCTAAAATGTCTGACCTTTAATTTCACGCTGTCGTACAGTTTCATTACTGGATGGACGTGTGCTGAGGTTTCAGCTGCTGTGGTTAGTGTAGTACCAGTGAAGAGACCGTAGAAAATGGGCCCAGTTAACAAACCACAACACAGTATTAGCTTTCAATTGAGCCCTCCCCAACAGAATGCACCAAGTGAATTTGCCATTGTGGTGCCTGATCCTCCTCTCTGATTACTTGGTATTGTGGACCTAGTCAACAAAAGATAGAGCGATTAAAATCAGGCATCAGAGTACAATATGCTGCGAGCTGTTAAATATCCCTGCGGATTATCGCTAATATTTTCGGCAAGTGTCTTAACCACCATTGTGTGTATTTGAACATGTATCCTTTTAAGAGGAAGTGAAAACAGACCTGTTCATTGTGCTGCCCTGTGTGTCTACATTCTTTATACATCAACCCATTTACCATACAATAATATAGCGCTGGACAATTTATCCATATATTAATATACAGTATATATAATATTATATATGTGGATATCCTCTTAGATTTTGGATATCGTCATATCATGAAAAGGTTTCAGTGATGACCTTTCTTGGTTTTAAAGGCTAATAAATGAGTGAAATACACCAAATATTATATGTATTGATTTAAAAAAAAAAAATACATTACATACATTACACATATACTGTACATATCCTTCATTTAACATTAAAAAGCCAAAGAGGTGAATCAGGTATCATTTGAAGTGAAATGTAATAAATGTACACTTCAACAATCGATTGTTGTAAAGACCTTAAATTGTTGTATTCTTTGTTAATTCAATGTAATTTCTCAACTTTAAATTAAATACGAGAGGGAATAATTATTTACTTCTTAGGGAGCCTCACAATCCCCCCTTTTTTTTCAAAAGCTCTGCACCATCCACTACTTTTGTCTAGATTGTAGCTAAAAGACCAAATGCACACTGCTATGTGTATGTATGTATGTATGTATGTGTATATATATATATATATACATACATATATGTATATGTGTGTATGTGTGTATATATATATATATACATATATGTATATATATATATATATATATATATATTTATATATATATATATATATATATATATATATATATATACATATATGTATGTATATATATATGTATATATATATATATATGTATATGTATGTGTATATGTGTGTGTATATATAGACAAATCAGTTCTGTTCCCTTTCAGTTATCGTAACCTGGTTAAGTTGGTTTTGCAGTGGTTTTCATAAGTTACACCCTGATGCTGATAAGAGGATGTGGTGATCTGCTGCCTCTTGCTGGCTCCCTGAAGTCAAATATTCAAATATTATGTTATATATATATATAATGTTAACAATCAAATATTACCTGTTTCATTCTAAGCTTTTTTCCCTGTGAACATACAAAGCCAGTAAACCATGACAAGAGCCTGGATCTCCTTCCCATAGCATTAGTCTATACTGTATATTTAATTATACAGGACTTTGCCCCCTCTTTGAATGTGAGTGGATTTCTGAGGGACTCTGTAGAGATGCAGCAGAATAATTCAGAATGAAGAGGGAAAATAGAAAAATGGAAAAGGGCAATGTGGAGGAGGGGAGGGAGAGAGAGGGATAAAAGAGATTAGCTGAGCTCCTTCCTTTCTGCTGGTTTGCACACAACGGGAACCCATCCAGAACACCTGAGCAGGACCTCCTGTGGTACCCAGGTGGTTCCAGTGCACCATGTCCCATTTTCAGGGCTTATTCCCTTCCACCTCCAATCCTCGCTGTCTCTCTCGCTCTCTATTCCCTGTCTTCCTCCATCCCTGTCTCTCTGACTCCCATGTGCACTCGTATGCTCTGTCACCGCTGCCTGTGCATTGCCCCTGAGCGCTGATGCTCCGACTGATGCAGACTGGGGATGCAGGGCACAGCTGGGCCTGATGGAAGCAGTTTATTTAATTAAAACATGAGGATCCCCACCGGAGCACGAGGTAGGGGAAGACGCAGCCTCTATTTATAGGTTTGAACACAGATGCAAACACTCACGCACACTCACGTCCACCTTTACATCAAGGGAGAGCGAGGAGAACAAGAGGCCAGGCGCCTGGCTTTGTCTAATGTTTGTTCATGTGTGAGTGATGGTCTGTTACACTGTTCATGATAGTCAGGCTGGTGCTTTTCAGGTCTCACAACACATAAGTTACGAGTGACCATGTCCACTGGGGCTTTCAAGCTATTGCAAATATACCCGAGGCATGTACGATATTATGGGCACATTATTGGAACAATATAACACGTATTTTTGTGCTCATTTATGCTCAGCTGTGGTGGCATATTAATTGGGGCAATATTATCACGCGCTTTTAATTGTGGAGAATTTGTAGATCATGTCAGCGTGGGCCACATACACAACGAACATTCAAAAGGGCGCGTGCTATAGCACCACCTAGTGTCTACCTGTGTGACTAAAACGGTAGCCTCCTCGACTACTGCTGTTGTTGATCATTTTGTCGTATTGTTTTTCATATTTTTGAAAGTGATACAGTACATGTAGTTGAGACAGTATCACCATACCGGTATATTATACATTATTTTTATGAACACTATTTAATGAGCCCAGTTCAAACCGCCGACTGCTGTATGAAGAGGGTGTGAAACTCGTGGTGCTGCTGTGGCCAAGGGCTCGCAGGCACAGTGTGTCTCTCACGCTGCTGTGTACATTTGTGTTGTTCGCAGAGGTGCGCCTGCCTATCGTATCAGACCATAGGCTTATGTAGGCCTGTGTTTCTTATATAATACTGTGAAGCTGAAGGCCTGTTTTTGTTATTTGCACATTATGTCTGTAAGTGTAAGAATACTTTACATGTTTCAAACAGGCAACACTATTGTTTATATCTGTTGTTATATGCACAGCTGTTTTGAGCAAACAAAACTAAACTAAACCTAAATAAATGGTTGATGGTGATGCGTTAGCCGTTTTTTCAAAATATGGTTATAATATCACATATCGCCATTTGAACAGGAAATATCGAGATATGAGTTTGGGTCGCCCAGACCTACAAGCACCCTCATATTTTGGATATCCGTGAAAAACATGTGCATTATAATGAGTTTTTAGCTTCTTAAATGGGAGTATTTTCTGCTTTCCTCGCTCTATTGAACAAAGAAATGATTAGAACTCTGGGTTTTTTTCTACTAAACGAGTGCTTTATACGCGGGACGAGGCCGTCGGGTGAACCACCATCCAAAGTGACGACGTTCTTGCTGTAAGGCGACATTGCTCGCCACTCTGTTGGTATCAATACTATTGCAAATGAGTATCGCATTGTTGTTGCTATTGTAAAGCAGTGTATTTGCTCAGTAATGACATGTGTGGCTGATCCTCTTCACTTCACTGACACATCTCCATTATTATCATCTTCACTGGGCTGTCGCAGAGACGACCAGTTTCCACTAAGTACACGTCTCACAAGCAAATTATAGTCATTGCTTCTAAGTGGAGCCCAGCTCATGCTGTCATGTGTTCAGGTGCTGAACACATGACAGCTTCACTGACATCACTTCTTCTACATACTATAATAAGATTATGCCGATAAACAGATCATTTGATAAGTTGTGGTTTGTCGCTCTAGTGTGGCAGCTCTTTGCCCCACAGAGAAATCTCCTCTGGTCACACCCACCACACTGCACACACACACACACACACACACACGCGCGCGCACGTGTGGTCATTCACCTCTGGATCTGTTTGTTTGCTCAGCCACTTCCTGCAGCGCTGACTCTGCAGTATAACAATGGGGCGGCGACTTCACCCCCAAGAACATTTGAATCCTCATTTGGGTAAAAACTGGCACATGAGGTGGATGTTGATTCTGAGTGGGAAGATGCTCGGGAAGTTCAGGAGACGGAGGATGTTCTGGGGCTGTGTGGTGTTGAGAGGAAGAAGTCACGACTGAGCGTTTCATGTGTTCACAACCTGTCCTCCTCCCTGTGGCCTCATTAATTGGGTTGAATCATTAGCTTTCTTCATGTGTTTGACTTGCTGCACCTTTTATAAATGGGAGACCTTAACTTATCCATCTGTCTAAACAAAAAGCATTTGCTGTCAACATAAATCAGTTGTAGTCTTTAGGGCCCCTTTACAAGGGCTCCAATCTCAGGGCCTTGAGGACGGAAAAAGGGCCACTCCCTACGAGCGCTGATACTGTTGTGTCATTTGTTTGCGTATTGCCACCATGTTTGACACACATCAGGGTTGCAACTAAGGATTATTTTCATAATAATCGATTAATCTTTTGATTATTTTCCCGATCGATGCCTAAAATGTCAGGAAATGTTCGGAGATGTTTGAAAAACCTCCAAGTTCCGATGTCGTTTTAATGAGTTTTAATGATTTCTTTGTTAAACCAGACAATATTTACATTTTAGAAGCTGAAAAATCTGAGAACTCAATTAATTAATTTAGTAATTGATCATGAATCAACACACACACACACAGGTAATAAGTCCTCAGGTGAATGGGTGAAATATTTGCCCTCACAGACGCTTACGTGGCATTAAACTATCAAAGTCCTTCTCTATTTGAAGTTCTATATCTCTGATTCAGTGATGAGTGAATTTAAAACTCATAATGAATTCCTGTAGCTGAGTCACTTCAGGTTTCCCAGTTGACGTTTTCACTGCAGTTGCTATGGTTCCCTAAGGGCTTGTTCCCATCTAGGACTGACGTCTTTTTTTTTTTATCGTCATGGCAACCAGAGAAACATGCCATCCTTGTTTCCATGATGATTCCGGTGACAACAAATCCTAGAGGGGGCGGGGCAGTCATTACAGTGGTTAAAGCAGAGAGCCATGGAGGGTCCAGGTCAGAGCAAACGCTCACTGCTTTATTTCAATGAGTCCATGTTGTTTTTTTCTTGAGTTCAAAGACCTTTGACCTTTGTGTGAATCTGCTGCCGAGGGTTCCGTCGCTGTGTTGTAAATGTAAGCACACAGTCCAGGGACACGTGACGCCGAATGAACAAAGGAATTTGGTTAAACATCAATAGAGTGGTAGTTCATTGCACCTTGTGAGTCAGTCATGAGCGATCGATGTGCTTGTCATACGGTAAACTTACACTAGGCCTTCGTACAGAACACACGGGAACACACGGGAGTTATACGTTGATCACGGAAGTGATTTGACTGTAAAATCAGCTACTTGTTGTTTTTATCACATTTGTTTTCAGCAGAGGTTAGAGAAGATCCTCTCTTTAATAATGAATAATGAAACGACGTCATCATCACTGCATCATCACGCTCATTAGGCCTTGACCAATAAACTGGTCAAATGTCACACAGCGTGAAAAGATGGCAGAGTGAGAGCTATCGCTAATAAAGCACAATGCACAGTGCCCTTATTCATTCATTCATTCATTCAAATATCGTGACGTCAGCAGAGCGTCCAACGCGAGAATCAAACCTCGCTGGCAGCAGCGTTCCAGCGAGCGCACGCGGCTGCTGACGGCAGGTACCTCCGTGGTTTGTCCGAGTACCGTGGAGTCGAGCAGGGCTCGAACTGTATAATGTGAAAGTGACACAAACCCCACATCAAAATATCCCTTTAACGCAGAGATAACGTTGACAGAAGCGTTTTGTTTTTTAAACTCACTCAAAGACCAGGTCTTAGGATCTGTGCGGGTTGTTCTACCTTTGACTTCAAGGTTTATATAAGGAGTGACACCCATTATTGTTGCACCTGGAAATACTGTTGGTTTATTGGCCTCACCCTTTCATGGAGTAGCCACTCCCAGTGAGTGTGCTGTACTGTAAGGGCATCCATGGCCATTCTTACTGCTTTAACTTGTATAACTGGTAAAAGCTGCTCAGATAAGAATGTAAAGTCTGATACTATCTAAAAAAAACCCTGATATTCTGTGTTTTAAGTCTACCCCACACTAAAGGTGGGAGACCACGGACACCATGATGTTTTCATCCGGAGAAAGATCAGATCAGCGCCAATCGCTGTTCAGTAGTAAATATCAAACATATTATTATAGTATTATATGTGATGTGTCTGTTAACCCCTCACACTGCAGCTGGTCATCTCTTCACATCAGCCTTAAATCAGAAGGAACCTGTGCTTGTTGGATGGACCAGATCCAGACTGCGATCTGGCTCATGAGCCTCTGGTCTGGGGCAGACTTTAGCTGAATCATGTCATGGGCGCTTTATTTCTCCATATTGGAGCAGAATATTTGTTGTTGGAGAATTATGTCTTTAAAACATCTGTGATAAGTAGTCTTATGCCGTTTCGCGTGCGTGTGTGTGTGTGTGTGCTCGCACAGCCTCAGCCTCCTTCATGTGACTTCCTGCTCCTGCTGCTGATATTCTGAGTGTAATTGAAGTCTGTTTAGTCTCGCGAGTAAAAAGACATGGCAAGTAATGGTGATCCCTGAACACAACGCTCTGTCGTTCTGTTGATTGGATGAGCCTGCACCAACACCGCCGGTGATCAGGCTGGGACCCGAGCAGAGGTAATCATTTATGTAACCCAATCACCCATTAGGAGAATCCCAGGCTTTGTTGACCTGGTCTGGGCCTCCCTTTGTTATTGAGACTGTTACTGTGGTTACCGGGGTCATGTGTTTGTTTGAGACCAGTCAAACTGTAACTTGTGTGATTAGGCCTGAGCGGCTTAATGCTAAAGGCAGCACTGATAACAGGTCTTTTGTGTGGTCTGAAAAGAGGGTATTACAAACATCCCAGCAACTTCCTGAAAACCACGATCAATGATCACTTACTGCAGGTGAATATTATTGTAACACACACCTACTGTACACTGGGCATGATGTCATGCTTATCTTCATTCATTAATAGGTAATAACTGGAAAAATAATTAAAATAAAAGCTTTCAATTCTTAAAATGGCTCTAAAACACACTGAAGTCCTAGCTATCAGCTAAATCAAGCTAGTCATCTCAGAACTCTGACTTTAATCCCAGAACTCTGACTTTAATCTCAGAACTCTGACTTTAATCCCAGAACTCTGACTATAATCTCTGAACTGAATCTCAAATCTGACTTTTAATCTCTCGAACTCTGACTTTAATCTCAACTCTGACTTTTATCTCAGAATTCTGACTTTAATCTCAACTCTGACTTTAATCTCAGAACTCTGACTTTAATCTCAGAACTCTGACTTCAATCTCAAACTCTGACTTCAATCTCTCTGACTTTAATCTCAGAACTCTGACTTTAATCTCAGAACTCTGACTTAATCTCAACTCTGAATTTAATCTCGAACTCTGACTTTAATCTCAGAACTCCTGACTTTAATCTCAGAAGAGAACTTTAATCTCAGACTTGACTTTAATCTCAGAACTCTGACTTTAATCTCAGAACTCTGACTTTCGAACTCAGAATCTCAGAACTGACTTGAATCTCAGAACTCTGACTTGAACTCTGACTTGAATCTCAGAACTCTGACTTGAATCTCAGAACTCTCTGACTTGAATCTCAGAACTCTGATTTGAATCTCAGAACTCGGACTTGAATCTCAGAACTCTGACTTTAATTTCAGAACTCTGACTTTAATCTCCAACTCTGACTTGAATCTCAGAACCAAATACGTGGCCCTCACCATAATCCGTCGAATAGCATGAATCTTAAATAAGAAATCACGAGGTCCTGGAATGAGCCTCCTTTTTGCACTTCATGTCATTCACATTAAATATTACTCATTTTCCCCCGTTCATGATTATATATACAAGTAAACTCAGCAAATTATTGTTAGTATTTTTTATCAGATATGTTTGAGAAGTTTTGACTTTTTCATTGAAGTATTAAATCATGTTAAAATCACAGCAGGAGCTACAGCACTGAAGCCAGGTCCAGGTTTTGATGCTCAGTGTCTGTTATTAGCACAGTTCCTCAGGGGAGGAGCTTAGTTAGCTTAGTTAGCTTAGTTAGTAGACACGATTTAAAGTCAATAGTATGTAATGGCTTTAAATACTTGCTTGCGTATCTCCATCTGCTGTGACATGAGTGTGACGATGGCTCCATGGTCAGTACTGATTATTTTCTCGGTTTATCGTTTGGTTTATAAAATATCAGAAAACCTTAAAAACTGTTGATCAGCGTTTGTCAAACCTGGAAATGAGGACGTTCTCAAATGTCTTGTTTTGTCCACAAACCAAAATGATTCACTTTGAATGAAGAAAAAAACTCACGTTCAAGACGCTGAAACAATCGGAAATCTTGTTTTAATCATAAAAAAAGCTTTGAATCGATGATCAAAATAGTTGTGGATTCATTTAGTAATCGATTGATCGCTTCAGCTCTACTTGAGTATTTAGAAATATTGTGTGTTGGTGTGAATGTTTGACCTCTTAAAATTACAATTCTAAACTTTGACACACACCCTGTGTCACATGTAATAATTAGCATCGATATCTTCCCTGAAAAAAACAATATTTGTGTTAAACCTTCAGCTTGTGCATTTTATATACTACACAGTCCATTTAATGAATGAAGCTAATGAAGCATTAGCATCTTTACGCAGATTAGCTTGAATCTCCCAGTGAGAGCAGCTGTTCTTATACTACATATATACGTATGTCATATACAGCACACAGACGTTACAAATGTACACTGAGTGGTGTTTTATGAAAGAGAATTGACTCTTTAGTGTGTGTTGGGCAGGTCATGTTGTACACATCGAGGTCAAGATCAGGCCAAAGATGTAGAAATTCAGAGGGACTCGGCGGTTTAGCAACGGTGGAACAGCGGTGCCCGCGCGGCCTCCTCTGGCCTGTCTGCTCAGTCAACGGGACACGCCTCCCACTGTGAGGAGACCTCAAGGAGACTTCAAGCAGGAGGAAACAGGCAGAGGATGTGGTGTGTGCATGGATGCTTGTGGCACATGCTCAGGTGTGTGTGTGTGTCTGTGCTTGTACACTAAACAACTGCAACAGCACAAGAATGTTCTGGGCAGCAGCCAAGTGTAAAAGCAGAGGGCAGCGATGCCGCAATCACTCGCTACTTACCGGACCCACAGCCAACGTCTCATTTTCTGTAAGCCTCGTAATTGTGACAGGAGTTTTTGAGCAATCGCTGCTTCACAGGATTGCTGCACTAACCGGAAGAGCTAATGGACCAGATCGTACACGAAAGCGTCCATTCATCTGGCAACGGACACGGAAGATTGACATGTGAGATTGTGAAAGGATGAGATGAGGGCCTGCGTTAGCAAACGAAGTCTGAAGCAACCCAAGAACTGCAAAGCTGTGGTGAGACAGCGAGGCGGTTGTGGGGACTTTACAGCAAACCTGACTCACACTTAGCTCAGCAGGCAAGAGCCACTTGAAAACCACCCACCATCCAGTCCTCATTGTTCTCCAGCAGCGATCTTATATATTGTAGGTCTGTGAGCTCTGTTACGTCTAAATGCCGTAGTCTATAAAACTACTGGTGGCTGCAGATTATGCATTAGAAGGTCTCGCACCAGACGATGCTTCACCTTTAACTAGCACCAGAACAAAGTCTAAAGTAATGAGCATCCAGCTGCGTTTAAGTCTTTACCGTATCCACACATCCAATAGAAGAGAGATTAAAGGTTTAGGATCTACGACCTCAAATCACAGCCTCCCCCCCTCCACCTTTAGTCTGCAGCGAGGAACAGCCAATAAACCCGAATCACAGACGCATACATTCCTCTTGGAATTAACGGGTTTCAGTAGCTCTGTAATATACTGTGAGCAGGTGGTTAGCCAGGGTAAGACTGTCTGGTTGAATGGTCAGAGGTTGCTGGCTGCAGCATTTCTGGACTCCTTGTAAACAGTTTGTGGATGTTTAGATAAGCAGAGAAAAGGTTAGTGACAGCAGTGCTCACCTATATAAACAGCTGTGTTGTTGTTGTTGTTGTGTTCGTCAGCTGCAGGAGACTCAAAGCCTCACTGAGTGAAGAAGATAATGGTCCAGGACCTCCCATCCCATGCATGCAAACCTCTGGTCACTTCCTGGTTTTCAAGATGCCAGCTTGACTATGTGTGGTATGCCAGTCAAGCTTGATATAATCTGATTTATGCTGCAGTTTCAACAAGGCCTTTTTCATTGGATCCTTTTCTCTACCTGAAGAAGTCCGTGTTTGCCGTACATGACGCTCTGTAGCTGTGTCTGTGTGCTGTATTTATGGACTTGGTGTCCAAAGCTGACATAGGTTGGTGGACGCGTCTGAGCAAAAGACAATGTTCCATTCGCCGCCTGGTGATTTGTCGCTGTTGGCTCCTCCGCTGAGACACAGCTGTTGTGAGGCTTAATTGGAATGCAAAATAACAGTGGGACACACCTCTGTAATTATTTATGGTTAGTTTGAGACAGAAAGGCATCTGGCCCAGTACAGAACCTTAGGGAACACCCTGTGATAGATAGACTTTCAGTTAATGAGGCATAATTATGAAAAGTAACAGAACAAGTTCTTTCTTTTATGACAAAAACACTCCCGAGCTGTTTGTGTGAGATGGTTATTCACCACCAGAGAGGGTGAGGTGAAGTAAAGTGATAAGCAGGAACTGATAATAATATACCTCTAATGTGCACGTGGCCGGTATCACAGCAGATTTGTTTAAATAATAATGTTCGTCCAGCGAGGGACATTTATCAGCGCTCGTCTTTGTAGGCGTGTGTCTCCATTGAAACGATCCTGTATACACTACACTGTACTGGATCGTCTCTAGAACCAGACGATGATTCACTGTCATTTACTTGTAACAACTACGTTGGCATTTATTACAGTTGTATAAACACATGCTTTATAAAAAAGAAATGGCTCACAATAATTCAAATCTAGACACGTCGAGTGTGTTTCCCAAAGTTTTTAAATGTGTCTGTAAACTGTCACTCTGTCACGAAATCTTGACTACATATATAATAAAACATCTTTAGTGACATCTTTTAGGAACTTAGAGCTAAATTACACTCATTTGTGACATAATTTACAGTTAATAGCTTTTGATTTTCAATAATTGACTATAATACATTTGAACTTTACTGTAAATCATATTAACTGCAGAGTTATGCAACCACAAGCCAGTAATTCATTGTATTTCTTATTTTTAATGGATAAACCTGCCATTGCCGAGAGATATATGTGAATAAATCAAACTTAATTGTATGCATGTGTTCTTAAAAACATATTCTTATGTATAAATCTGTTTAAGAGATCCTCACAGAATTAAATAATAATAAAAAAGTCTTGTGTCATGTATCTGTGGGTCCTGACTGATGCAGATGACACCCTGCTATTTTTAAAAAGGAATTCTTAATCCACTTTGCAGATACTGGTTGTATTCAGATTCAGTTCTGGCTCGGTGTGTTGTCATGTGACCCCGGACTGACTCGTCGATGCTGGATCAGGACTTTATGGGTGTCACCATCTGTTGCTGGACTCCTTGTTCTTCTTTCCCTCAAAGATAGTTCTTTGTGCTCGGGGCTGCACGCCGCAGGTCATTTTCATGCTGCAGGAGGACTCTTGCACACACACACACACACACACACACATACATGTGTCCACAATCTGCCCACCTCCAGTCCTCACCTGCCCCTCCCTGTGATCTGTGTCCCGGCGCCGCGGTGGCTCCACGGTGTCATTTATGTAATTCCTCTGGCAGCGTGTGCTCGCTGTGTTTCTCTGCCATGTAGTGACTTGGCAGACACACTTCTTTAAGGGAGGGCTCACACATTCATGTGCACTAACGCACACTTGGGACAGCAGAGCAGATGGAGGGACGGAACCACTACAGTCCAAGACTGGACCTCATGCTGTCACTGCTGGCATGTGTCTGACAGCGCTGTGCTATTT
>NC_058032.1:2500-139035 GCF_019176455.1 Solea senegalensis
ACAGCAGGACTCTTCACTCTGTCAACACCTCTTAACCCTTCCAGGTGGGGTCTTCTGTGTGTGTGTGTGTGCGGGTATTACTAATGTTGTGGGGACCTAAAACTGTTTACACAGTCACATTATGGGGACTTGGACCACACTGTCACATGCAGTACATTTATAAAATAAAAGGTTTTGACCTCTTGGTCTGTTGCTATGGGAGCAGGTGTCAGCTGACCTTCACACTGTGTACAGTATAATGCAGCGCGTGTGTGTGCGTGTGTGTGACTGAATGGGCAGAGGTAGCTGAGGCTCATCCAGGCCACTGTCCCCCTCACTGTGAGATTGATTTGTGTGTGTGTGTGTGTGTGTGTGTGTAGAGGTGGGATTGACTTGTGGATCAATAGTGTTGTTGGTAACAAAAGATGCCATTTCACAACTCACTGGACTGCACGGCATGCACACACACACACACACACACACACACACACACACACACACACACACACACACACACACACACACAGATGGTAGTTAACAAGACACTGCAGGCAGCTGGTTGACATCTTGCGCGCACACACACACACAGATGACTGTTACTGTGACTGTGTGCTGTACGTGGACACACACACACTTACCAGGCTGCTCCTCTCTCCTCTTCCTCTCCTCCTGCTCCTCCCTGACGCGGTCCTCCTGCCTGCAGGGTCGGCCCTCCTCGTCTCGAGGAACGATCCGGCCGTGGAAAGGACACTGGAGGACACACACACACAGTGTACAGTAGAGGAAACAGAAAGAGTCTTACATGTCTGTTTGTCCTGTTACCTTCTGTCTGTCCTGCCGCTGACACAGCGTTCCATTACCGAGAGGAGCTTTACAGTAATGGCTGACAGGAGTGAAGTTACCAGGGAAAGAGATGTATCTGCTCCTGCTCTCCGCCAGCAGCTGCTCGTTCTCCACCTCTTCCTCCACATCAATGGGAACCCAGAACTGATGCTGAGAGGCAGCTCTGCAGAAGAAGCTTTCATCAGTCCACATCATCATTACTGCATTAAAACACAAGACAAGTTCACGATGCATCCATACTGCCAGCTTTCATTTTCAAGGTCAACGTCAAGGTCAGATTTATTTATACAGCACATGTGACCCCAAAGTGCTTCACATGCTTAAATGAATTTAAGGGAAGCAATAAAACACAATAAGAACAGAATAAAACAGAATAATTAAATAAAAGACACGCTCAACTGATATAAATGATATATGATATCAGACTGATATCAGACTGATATCAGTCTGATAACAGTCTGATATCAGACTGATATCAGACTGTTATCAGTCATTTTAGAAGTTTCAACTCTGAGGCTGTTAACAACCCATTCAAACACATCATTCTTAAACTGTGCAACAAATACTCTTCTCTCATGAAGAAGAAATAAACCCACAGAAGGACACGTTGACAGTCTGCACAGTGACGATACACTGGATTGTTATCTGATACTGAGTATCACATGGGCTCATCCTGAGTCCAGCAGCTGCAGAGCTGTTGACCTCAGTGCTCTGACAGACTAGATTATAAAGGTGCAACAGCTCGGAAGAAAGTTTTTAAAGATGTCGGGATACTGTGGACGGCTCCTGCATTCATGTAAATGTTTGGTTTGTTAGGAGAGGTCGGCCTTTACATGTAGAAGACATCACTACATTTATACCACTCAAACATGTGTGTGTGTGTGTGTGTGTGTGAGTGAGTTACTTGATGATCTTGCCGGCATTGGGCTGCTTCTGTCCCCAGTAGTACAGGTCCAAACCAAAGGGAACCACAGGAGCATCGGCAGACTTCTTATCTGAACTGGACTGAGATGAGTTGGGATTCAATGAGGAGTTCCTGCTGCTGCTGCTGCTGCTGGAGACATGAGGGGAGTTAACACACATCCATACCAATACTTACATTTCAAAAATGTATGAGATCACATTGGCAGTTGCTGTGGATGAAATTGAGCAGATTCAAATAATTAGGTTGGCCATTAGAGGCTTTAGAGAAGTTGTTTCCAGACTAAAGTCATCACTAAATTCACTTTGTTCTTAAGAAAGGAGAAAAACACTGACAACTTTCATCTTATCTTCAAATTTACCAGCATGTTGGATAGAAATCAAATAATCTATAGGGCTGCAACTGTCCATTATTACTTTGATTGATCAAGTAACCGTTTGGTCCAGAAAATGTCTTCTTTTCTCCACAAACAAAAATGAAAATAACTTTGAATGATTTCTTTGTTAAAAGAAAGCGGAATATTTTAAGAAGTTGGAAAAAATCAGAAGTTGTTTTAATTATTAAAAAAACAACTTTGAAATGAATTAACCCATTAACCCAAAAACTGTTAGCAATTCATCTCGTAATCAATTAATATCGATGAATCGTCGCCGTATATCCAGCCGGACGTTCTGAGGGTTCCTCATATTTACAGCACATGTCTGCAGTTCCCAGCTGTACATGTGTGAGGAAAGAACAACAGCCTCTGATCATGTGACACATGTCTGGCTCTGGTTCATGATCCTTTATGATCATCTGTCAAAGAGGTGACTCTTTAAAAAGTGCAGGAGACGGGAGATTCTTTTCTGCTTCTCAGCACGTCTCAGTTCCGCTTCATTAACTTCTGAACCTATAAAAGTTTACATCACTCTGACCTTTAACATTAGGAGTTTGCCTTTACTCTTAACAGCAATATGTTCATTTAAATGTCTATCATCATGTTTATAATGTGAATTACAATAGCTGTGGCATTTATTGTACAGTCTACTATTTACATGACATTATCTTATTAAAAGTGAATTTCCTTATATAGGTATAATGAGATATATGTGTGTTCACAGTGTTTATCACCTGGGCTCCACAGGACTGGGATGCTTCTGTTTGAGGACACGCAGCGTGGCGGCCGCACAGGTTGGATCCTGCTCCTCATCTCTGAGTCGCTTCATGTGCCTGGAGGAGGAGGAGGAGGAGGCTTGAGGAGGAGGAGCTGCAGGTCTCTTTGCAGGAGGTTTTCTTATGACAGGTGCTGTTGAGGTGGAAGGAGTGGGATCCAAACCTGCCGACACAGACATGAGGAGCGTGAGATCAAACACCCTCATGACTGATATTAAACCATGAAACTAATTTGTTTCCTAAGAAGAAAATGTGTGATCTGAAGTCTGAAGTGAAGCAAATGTTGAGATAACACTTCAGAACCCATGTATGACCAAACCTGTGGAGCTGTTTGGAGTTGAGCAGAGTCCTTCCCTTTATCCCTGCTGGCAGCTGCTGATCTTGATGAACTGCTTCAGTTAGTGCTCGATGCCACCAATTTAGGAGGTGGAAGTGTACTATTACAGACTGTCTCCTGGAATCTCTACTGATTCCACAGTTGAGACTTTGCCTCTTGGTTTATGTCTGCACTTTCCTGTGTAACCAGTAACTGTGTGTGTGGCCTGTGGTGAACACACAGGAGCCTGTCAGGACCCAACACAACCACAGTTCTGACAACTGAAAACATGCAAGTTTTTCATTTTAATGCAAATAAATAAATGCAGTATACCCATGTGTGTGTGTGTTCTTGTATGGGTATGTTTGTGAGGACACGACTGATCCTCACAACTTTAAAGGGCTTTTTATGGGTTAAGACTTGGTTTTAGGGGAGAATAAGGTTGAGTTTAGCAGTTAGTTGTGATGTTTAAGGTTAGGGTAAGGTGCTGGTGAATGCATTATGTCTACTGACCTGATCAGTAGTCCTCATGGAGACCAAAACCTGGTCGAAAGGAGGCAGAACATTTCTGAGGAACTGGTTAAGTTTAGGGCTAAGATTGGATGACCACTGTGGTCAAGTTAAGGTTAGGGAAGGCTTTGTTAAGCTGTCCAAATCAAAGGAGGTCAATGTGTGTGTGTGCAGGTGAGATCAGAGTGAGCTGTCAACATGATGATCTCACACATAATCAGCTTCACACATTCAGTACCAGCACACTGTTCTTCATGAATAAAAGTCTTGTTCAGAGGTCTGACAAAGTCACAGAGAGTTTCAAGGAAGGCTGGATTCCAAAACAGACACATTTGTTAAAGATTGTGTTGACTTTTACGGTAAATATGATATACTGTTGTCACGGAGACCGAGAAAGCGTAAAAAAAACAAGCACAATTGTCAGGTTTTACTGCTGATGGACCAAACCTGTGAATCAGAGAGAGTCCTTTGTCTATTTTACTCTAAACTTTTAACTTTTATACTGTACATGTTCACGTGTTAGTCTGAGTTTGTTATTCTAAATCACAGACTAACACATTCAGGTAATGCAAATTTGAACCTTCAGTGAGACCTGGACGTGGTTTTTATTTACTGTCAGCAGTCACATGACAGCTCCTCTCCTCCCTCTGTTCTCCCTTCTTCTCTGTATGGATGGTAAACACAGAGTCTGTCTGCTGCTCTTGATTCCATGGAAGGAGTTTTTGTGTGTTGTTTTATTTATTTATTTATCTGTGGAGCTTTTCAAGTAAAGCAACAGAGACTAAGGAGGGAGAGCTAAGGGGAGAGAGAGTACAGCGAGAGGAAAGGTGGAAAGAGGAATTGATTTTCTTGGGTTAAGGAGGGCCTGTAATTAAAATGTTAATTTGAGAAAGAGAGAGATAGTGTCCTGACAGCAGAAAGAGAGGGATAAGACCACTGATAATCAGAATGACGGAACAGGACAGAGGGAATGAAAGAGGAGAGAGGGGAAGGGAGGCACATCCACAGAACACCACAGTCACTGATTCCTCCAAGCTTCTGCTCCTGTCTGTTTCTAATGAATGCTGCTAATCTGCTGTTCACCACATCACAGAGGGTTTCAACTAGATTCACATGTGGTGACTGTGGAGGTCACTGAGGTGACTGAGGTCACTGTGAAGCCGGCAGAACACTGCGTGACCCACAGACCGGGGTCCGCAACAATAACTAGCAATAAATGATAAAACTATACATTACTGGGCATCACCTGGAGCCACAGTGACGCTAAAACACTTCATGTCCGTCAATCCTAAGATTATTGCTTGACGCTTGTATTCTACACTGACAGAGACTCGTGCTGAAGAAATCTCTGTGTAAAATGGAGGAAACCATAATGTGTCTCTGACATGACAAACTGCTGCTGTATGACTCTGACGTGTGATGGCGGTAAAACACTTTTTATATACAGTTTGTATAATAACTGTATATAATGAGAGTAGTCTGGTGTGAACACTGCACTCAGGTCTATGTACAGATCTCACAGCTATAAAGGTAGAAAATATCTGTGTGTGTGTAGGTGGGTGGTAAAACCTGTGTGCTGGGGCTAATAGGGGGCTCATTAAAGAGGTTGCATTGTTAATTTGGTATGGCCTCTGTAGATCGTAATGATCTCACCCACTAATCACCCTGACACACACACACAGCTGTTTTGGACCCATCAGATACAATCTAATTACTTTTGTGTCTAATTGATTAGTAATGGAGGGAGGATGGGAGGATGGGAGGAGAGAGGGATGAGCTCCAGGTAGAGAAGAGGCCGAGTGTGAATATAATGACTCAGGAGCAGGGGTCAAAGGCCACCTCACAGCCACAACAACATGGCTGACGTAGCAATAACAGCACTGTCAACATGTTCTGTTATGGTGTCATTAACACAGACACACACACAGATGAACGCACATATAAATCTATACGAGGACTGGCGAGAGGCTTGAATATGGCTGACGGAGCAGCACGGCTGCTGTTGCCTGCAGCCTTCACACGTCTGCTGATAACGATATTTACATCATTCAAATTCCATCTCATATTTAGAAAAAAACATGTTGCTATGGAGCTGACACAGCAATAAAATGACTGCAGTTGGTTAATGACCTGAGCATTTAACCTCTGACCCGCTTTGCTGGCCGGAGGCTCGACATGATCCATACAGCAAGAACAATACGACAACAGTCAGTCACACAGTATGTAGCTAGTGATGACTGTGTGTAAAGGTAAATGGATGTGTTGACACGACAATATCCATCAAAGATACACAGGGGGAAATACTGGTGAAAAAGAAGCTATTTGTCTCCATTAAATAACTCTGCTGCATCCAAGTCACACAAAAACAACACTGGGACAGTTCACTAACACTTACTGTAAGTGCTGCTTTACACGTGATCATTGTCTGACAATTAGATATAAAGCTTAAATTGACTTTAAAGGACTGAGTCTTGTTGGAGGCGTGTGCTCCTCACAGCGTCACTGTAGTGTACGGAATGTCTTTCAATGTCATGGAATTCCAAGAAAATAACAATATTCAAAATGAAATCAAAAATGATGTGTAATTCCACACTTGTGATGTCATCACTACCTAATTAGCTATGTATCTCTTACCACAAGGTGGCAGCAGCAAGCGTTACTTTAGTGGACTGATGACATTTCCAAGGTTCCTTGAATGCATTAGCAGCAGGTGTTTGCTTAGTGGACAACATTTGTGTTTATGAGGGTCACTGAATGCACTTCTACTCACTCCATGTGGCAGAGGTCAGCATTGTTTTATGGAAAAAGCAGCCTTTTGGTTTTCAATCATCAGCAGAAAATCAAATCATACACACAAAACCTCAGGAAAAATGGCCCTTAAACTAGCTCATTTAGTCATTGATCGGCAATGTCTGCTAGATGTGCTAATAGAAATTAGCTAGTACAAGTGATGGGTGTGGTGGCTGTTAGACAGAGTGGTGGATCCTGCCAATAGGTTGTAGAATATCAAATCGGAGCCCATTAATAAACTAAAAAAAAGGACACGAGGACACTCATCAGTGAGTCTATTCACTTGTCTTTTCTTCCGTCTCATGTTAGTAATAAACAAACACCAGTGTTGAGATTTTAATGGAAATGTCACCAACCCCCAAACCATGTGCTGATAATAAACAACTGACTAATCATCAGAGATGAACCAAACCCTGTTTAAACAAAAGGTCAGAATACATCTCACCACATGTTAGTGGTCGTGTGGATAAATGTAAAATGAGGCTTTTCCTTTGGTTTTTCAGGGATTTTCCTGCACACTCTCTAACCACACGTGTAAAAATAAACCAACTTCACCAACTGCTGAAGCCAACGGCTCTTTGAAGTGTGTGTGTGTGTGTGAATCTTAAAGGATTAGAGCTGCAGCAGGCCCTTCTTTTGAAGCCTGACCTCGGCACATGTCTGAGGTAACGCGTGTGTGTGTGTGTGTAGCTGGACTCACCGTACTCCGCCCTCAGATGCTCTGGAATGTGAGGCTCATATCCCTCTTTCTCTGGGACCTCATCGAAGTCATCATCCTCCTCATCATCGTCATCTCCATCTGACGAAGCCTTTACCTGGAAGAAGAAGATGAAGCTTCTGTGGTAATACAAGTATTTATTTTAAAATCATTTAAAATTATACACAGTTTATGTTCTGCTTCAGGATGATTTTGTTGTTGTTGTTGACTCTTTCTGAGGTTACTGAGGTTACACACGTCCTACATATACCTACATATTGATATGGTGAGCCCTTTGTTTCCTTGGTTTAGTGATCGCTGTGGCTCAGTGGAGAATGGGATGACAATGATGTGTGTGTGTGTGTTGAGCTGCTATCTACACTAAGCAGAATTTACGGTTTTTAATTTCCCACTAAGGTTGTTAGCCATTGGCTGAGCTACAATGCAGAACACAACATTCATATACACACAGGGGTCATTTCCATAATACAAACACACACACACACACACGGACACATAGTCCATTCTAGCACCATAATAATCACAGTGATTAGCATTATGAGGAGCAGTAAAACCTAACGTTAAACTAACCTCTTATTCCCAAAGGCCTCTTTTTCATTAGTGTGTAATACCTGTGACTGAACGTGTGTGTGTGTGTGTGTGTGTGAGTGTGAGTGCCTGTGTTGCTGCTGATAAAGCCCATTAAAGTGACTTATCATTTGTAAATTAGTTTAGGAATGATGAGTCCTTAGATGATTACACACACACACACACACACACACACACACACACACACACACAGCTCAGTGAACCATGGCTCAGGTCTGTACACACCTCCACACAACGCACACACACACGCACACACCTGATGCAGCTCACACAGACCAATTAAAACACTTTAATAGAACAATTCTCAACATGGCATTAACCAGCAACTGAACAATTAATGTGTAATTAGCAGTCATTAATGCCGGCACTAACACACACACACACACACACACAGAGACATGCTGGGGCGTTAACACGGAGATGAATTAGTTCTAAATCATAATTGGCACAGATGTCGAGATGTATACACACGTGCAGAACATTCTATTTCATGCATCTTAAAATACAAAGATCTCATTGTGTTTGTCAACACTTTATCCAATCAAGGTCCTCTGCGTGTTTGTCAGTGCAAGCATGTTCATGAGGTAAGAGAGGAAATGAGCGCAACGTTAGCGTAAAGACGACATCCCTGACAGTAGCTTTAAGAAACAATTACAAAGACTGATATGAGTGTATTAAGCTGAGGCTGTTAGCAGCAGATATCAGCCAATTACTACTGGTCTGCTCAAAACTCTAATACTGTGCTTGTGTTTAATGTTCAATAAACTGGCTCTTCAGTGTAGGATATCCACCACTGTGAAAAAAGAAATTGAGGGAGTGACAAAGAAATTCATTAGAGCGTATTTTGATCAACACTGACTCAACGACTACATCACTGCTCAGTAAATCCGATCATTCACAGCACCTCTGATCCTTTGTGTCCACTTTACAAATGCAATCATGGCAGTGGGTTTAAATGTTGTTTTTCTTCGATTCTAGACCTTAATATTATATCAATCAATCCTCATCCACTGAAGTCTCAGCAGTGGTCTCTGCCAGTGCCTCTGAGCCAGACTCTGAGCACCGAACCCTAACATCCATCAGGGTGAGGGACAGAGATGGTACACTTCAGTGTGGGTAAGGTATCAGAGCTTATGATAATGAAGACATTTGAAGACATTTACATTCATCATTTATTACTATATTGTGTATCTTAGCATATTTCAGTGGATGTTCTGGTCAAAGAAAGTTCAACTGTGGTGGTTGTTCGTGTGTGTGTGTGTGTGTGTGTGGTGGGAGGAATATAAATGACAGCAGAAAACACTGAAGCATCAGAAAATGTAACAAGCAAATTACAAACAAACGACATTACAACACAGTGACTAACGTAAAGCTGGGGGGGGGGAGGTAAAATGCCCCTGACTCAGATGTGTGAGCTGTGAGACGCTGCATCTTATTTATTTCTCAGAGCAAACGCTCTTAAACAGAAGAGTAAGACTTTAAACACCAAAGCAAACTTTCTCCATTACTCCACTCCACTGCTACACTTATTCATCCTCTCAGTACAATGGATTCACACACCGCACACGTACACACACACACACAGATAGAGTCTCTATAGGTTTTGTGCTTGTCTGCTTTAATCCTGGCTGGTTTATTCTGCTCTGATCAATGACCTAAGACTAAGAAGTGATCACCCAGCTGGAGGAAAATCCTGCCCTAACATCATCCTTTCTTCCCCTCTTTCTGCAGCTTTGTCTCTAATTCACCTTAATTTAATCCCGATAGCATCAAGTGCTGTCGAGCGGCTTGGCAGAGCTGTAAGTCTCAGCGCAGAATTAGCTTTCCTCCAGAAACATTTTGCTGACGGGGAGCATGGCTAAAATATGGCCTCTATTCCCCCACATGTCTGCATGGGGCTGCTTTGCATTTTAACAGAGCTTTGGTTTATTCTCCAGGACACACACGAGGAGAAAATCACACAGTCACGCACAGTTCCCTGCAGGAGATAAAAACTGCTGCTTTAACTGAAACTCAAGATTTAGCAGACAAATTAGAAGTCATGGTTTGGGTAAAGCAGGGCCATGTGTCACTGTAATGGGAAAAAGACAAAACAAATATTGGTAACTTCAACATTAAAAACCAGCACAGACAGAAATAAAAATAACTCCTGCACAGAGAAGAATAAATTATAAAGTTGTTTAAGTAAAGCAGGGTCATGTGTTACTATAATGGCAATGTTTACTCAGAGACAAAACAGAAGCTGCTGCTGGAGGAAAGAAAAAGAAGTCGTTCTTTAACAAGCACATAAAACACAGACGTGTTACACACGTGTGTCAGTGGCTGCTACAGCAACAACCACTCACAACATCATGGAAACATAATAATCTTATATACTATTAGCTTATATAACTAGGTCTGGCTCAGATATGATGTCATGTTACTGATGTGACATCAGTCAGAGAATCTCAACACTGATCATTGTTTGAGTGTTTTTGCCAAAGTTGATCATTTTCAACTCGCGCAAAATGAAGCAAAAGATTAGAAACACGAATGACGAGAAACTTTAAAACGCGGATGACGATGACGATGGAGAAACGAATGAGAAACGAAACGAAAACACGAATGACAATGAAAAAATAATGAATGGCGAAAATGGCGAAGCGAATGACGAAACGAATGACGAATGAATGACGAATGACGAAACACGAATGGCGAAATACGGATGACGAAATACGAGGCACGGATGGCGAAACACGGATGGCGAAACGGATGACGAAACCGGGATGACGAAACGCGATTGACGAAACGATTGGCGAAAACACGGATGACGATGGCGAAACACAATGACGAAACAATGACGAGCACGAATGACAAAACACGAATGACGAAACGAGAAACATGAATGACGAAAACGAATGACGAAAATACGAAACATGAATGGCGAAACCGCGAATGGCGAAAACAGAATGATGAGAAACAAGAATGAAGAAACACGAATGGCGAAACACGAATGACGAAATAGAAACATGAATGGCGAAACGGTGAGAAGCGAAAACGAATGACGAAGAAACACGAATGGCGAAACACGAATGACGAAAAACACGCATGAATGAATGACGAGAAACACGAATGAGAAACACGAATGGCGAAACACGAATGATGAGAAACAAGAATGATGAAAACACAATGATGAATGCGACGAATGCGAAACGAATGATAGAAACACGAAACAATGACGAACGAATGATGAAATACGAAACATGAATGATGAGAAAATGAGAAACACGGATGACGAATGACGAAACGAATGATGAGATGAGAAACACGGATGAGACCGCGAATGCGAAACGCGAATGATGAAATACGAGAAACATGAATGATGAGAAACACGAATGACGAAACAAATGAAAACCAATGAAACGGATGATGAAAACGCGGATGACGAGACTGACGAAGAAAATGACGAAAACGAATGATGAGAAATACGAAACATGAATGATGAAAACGAATGGCAAATGAGAAACGAATGACAAAACGGAATGATGACGAAAACATGAATGATGATGAGAACACGAATGATGAGAAATACGAGAAAACAATGAGAAACGAATGACGAGAAACACGAATGAAACATGAATGATGAGAACGCGAATGATGAAACGGAACACGAATGACAAGAAACGGATGGAAACAATGAATGATGAAATCTGAAACATGAATGATGAGAAACACGAATGACGAGAACGAATGGCGAAATACGAATGAAACGAAACAATGGAATGATGAGAAACACGAATGACGAGAAACAAGAATGAGAAACACGAATGACGAAACACGAATGATGAAACACGAAGACGAATATGAATGATGAATGGATGACGAATGAAACAAGAATGGCGAAACGAATGACGAAACACGAATGATGAGAAACACGAATGGCGAAACACGAATGATGAGAAACACGGATGACGAAACGCGAATGATGAAAACGAAACATGAATGATGAGAAACAATGAGAAATACGAAAAAACGGACGAAACAATGAAAACGAAGAAATAGAAACATGAATGATGAGAAACACGAATGACGAGAAATACGAGAAAAACGAATGACGAGAAACACGAATGACGAGAAACACGAATGACGAGAAATACAAGAAACATGAATGACAAGAAACACGAATGACGAAAAACACGAACATGATAATGCAGCACCAGCTTGTCGTCCGCATGCCCAACAACCACCAAAGCAGATCCTACATACACAGTTAAAACAATGTCCTGCAGCTGGGCGGAGCTTGCTTTGAACAGACACTGTGCTGCAAAGACAAAGTGACCACACCTCCTTCTGTAACATTATTTAAATGATGCGTCCTTCATAAGAAAACACAATGCTATTGTTAGACCTGACGGAGGGAGCGTTTGTGTGTATTCAACAGCAGTGCTGGGGCGGGCGGGGCAGCAGTAGAATCCACTTCTAAAACTTTTGGTGAGTTCTTCTTGATGTTTTCAGTCAAACTCAAACGTGTTTGTCTTCCTGTGTCTCGACATAAAACAAACCACTTCCTGTGTGCAGATGTTGCACACTACAGTTGTGTTCCCACAGGTGTCTTGCTTATTCAGCTTCTAAGGCATGTCACCCTCTCTCCTCCCCCCTCCCCTGCTCTCCCACTTCCTCCCCCCCTCCCTTAAATAAGACTCTTATCCTTTCTAAAAATGATGTGAGGGCTACGCCTCGGACAACTGCTCCCCTGACTTCATTTGTCTCTTGGCAAGTTTGATGGCACTGCATTTAAAAACCCATTCAATCTTATAAACCAAAAATTAAATGTAGTCGACTGTGATGGGCACTCAGTGCATCTGCTATTTATATGCTAATGTACACTCAGCCTGCCAAGGTCTGGCAAATTATTACTGCACAGCCATAAGTCAGGTGTATGGCAGAGAGAGGGGAGGGGCATGTTAACCATCACAGAGGGTGGGAGGAAGTGAGAGCAGAGGAGGAGGAGAGGAGGAGGAGGAGGAGGAGGGCAGAACACAAGGAGGTTTAGAGATGTCTCCATTGTCTCCCCTGACAAGTTAATATAGCTTTCCACCTGGCTACACACACACACACACACACACACACACACACAGGAGATTATTTTCAGTCTACATTAAAGGAGTGAAATGGAAAATGTCTTGTGGGGATACAGAGTGTCTCTAATGTCGTCATTATCACACAACATTTCCCTTAAGAGAGAGCAAGTGAGAAACAATTAGCTTAATGAACACATTCTACACAGATGCATTTATAAACGCAGATATCCTGTGACGGTATGACACCTCATACATGAGAGGCCAGTGTTTCCTGTAACACAACACACGTACAGTCACAAACAAGCTCTACATGCTTTAACGCTCAAACATTAAAGAACAAAGAGTTTAACTGATCGAATACATTTGCTAGGTTTTTGAAAATGTAAAAATGAATGAGTTCAAGTGTTGTTGTCATTCAGAGATACAATGAAAACATGGTGCAGGCAGAAACTGAAGATAAAATAATTACATTTAAATTTCACCTGACTGTGATTGAGCCTCTTATAGCAGCTCATTCTGGACCACCATGTTTTTGAAATAGCCCAGAATGAACAAACTAACAAATGCTAACAAAAGGCTACACTTGGAAGGGATATTTAGCTGTAACATGCAACTCCATCAATAAATGTGCATAAACTGTGCCTTTAAAGAAAAGCCAGCTCTGTGATATTTAGAGTTCTTAAATGTAAATCATTGTTGATCCCTTTGCTCTTATGACAGTAAATTATTATTAGAGACTTTTGAGAAACACTGATCAAGATAAATTGATAAAGATCGTTATCACTATAGTGATATCAGCATCGATAGATACTCAAGGTTATGATGATAGTAACAAACATGACGTGAGCCGACTGACATGAACAATAATCCACTGCAGAGTTGTAGTTGAGCTGCAGCTCAGGACTGAAGAACATGTGCGAGACATTTCATTTCATTTATGAGAGCCAGCACACACTCTGATATTATTTTGAAGACATTAGTTCTGCAGAGGAGTGTGAACGTGTGCTGGCTCTCACTGATTTCAACATATTTACAAACTAATTAGGCCTAAAGCCTCCATTGCAGTCTGATCCATTCGGGGCTTGATTTGCCACAACATCGCACATCTCTATTACCACCTTGCACCGCTATTCATTACAACATCGGAAGGATCCCATGGGATCGCAGCCTAATGAGAAAAAAGCTTTCCACTCCCACTCGGTTTCACAGCCTCATCTCCACAGCTCTACACCATTATACTGCTGCACCCCCGCCTCTCTCACACACACACACACACACACAGAGAGAGAGAGGAAGCGACGCACCCTTTGTCTCTGGGGAGCAGTCAGCTTATATGATGTATAAGGTGACATCTTTATTTCACTAACCTGGCCTGGCAGGTCTATTAGTCAGTCCACAGCTTTCCAAACCTTTCCCTGTCAATGAGCTTCTTCTCAACTGTCGAGTTCACTTCCCCCGCCCAGTCTGTCTCAATCTGTGATCAAAACAGTCATTATTACTGCCACACTGAAATTACACAGTGCTATTCCTGGTGTTAACAGGAGGCTCTGTGAGGACAGGGCAGGTGTGCTCACAGAGAGGCTGCAGGGGCCTCGGGGGCCCAGCATGGCCCCTGATCACTGATTGAGTATTCTTTTTAGATTTTACTCACACAGCACAAACATGACAGATCACACACATACACGCTCTATTTTAGCTTTGAAATAACCCTAAATCTCAATTTGAAATGATGCGATTAACAAATCACAAAGGCTGCAACATTCTGGTTTTATGCCAATAAAAAAATAAATGGTAGAGACAATCCATATCTTTAAGTTCTCCTCCTTGCATTACACTATATGATTTTATGAGTATTTTATGGTTTCATGTGGTAATGCTTCATCACGTTTTAAATCTATTTCACGGTGAATATTAAACTGAAGCTGGGCTTTAAATAAAAAATGATGTCACAAATCACATCACAATTGCATTATCTGTCGGAAATATTACAATTTGATATTTTCAGGGAATCTTTCAGCCGTGATCCTTAAAAACGTGCATGATGTCAGGAAACTGTCAGACAAATACTAAAATAGAGTCGAGTCTCTGATAATGATGTCATCTGTACAGTATAATGTAATGTAATGTAATAAAGTATCGTCTCACAGTTAGAGTGTGCTTGGATTTAAAGACAAATATATCAGCAGTCTAAGAAAACCTGGATCACTGGGAGAATAATTTGTCTATTTGAAAACTGGCGACCAATCAGAAATGACATTGTAAATACAAAGGAATCTTTTTAAACAAAACAAATGAAGATGTAGTTTTAAATTACTTTGTATATTGCCAATTTACTAGTGACTTGATTTGGAGAGAATTTTCAGTCACTCAAAAGCTTCGTCTGAATAGGAGTTGAGTTGACATCAAAGGCTCAGTAAAAAAAATTCTGATTAACATTTAGACTTTTGCTGAGTCATACTTTCTCCACACTCTTCACTGCATGGAGCTTTTCAGATTGATGTGTATTAACAGTAACATGATGTCAGTGTCAGAGGCTTGAACAGGTTTGTGGAGGTCATTTAACTCTGTTATTAACATCATTTCATCCTACGCCATTACCTGGATATTAAGGCAGCATCTTAAAGGTAGAGTGTGTAAAATTGAGCAACTATTATTAGTGAAGTTAAACGTCATAGCTGAATAACCCTCACCTCTCCCTTCTCTTCCAAGTGTGTTAGAGAACGTATGTAGCCTTCAGTGAGCGTCTAAACTCTAAAGATCATTTTTAAGCCTCATCGACATTAATTATTTAATACACGCAACTTGTATTGACTTTTATTCACAGCTAATAAGTCATTTGCAGAGGTAATAAACAAAACACCAAGCTTTCCAATTAGCATCATTTATGACAAGAATGAGAGAGAAAGAAAAGTAAAGGGAGAAAAACATCCGACGTACAAGTGAGAGTAAGAGAGAGACATTAAGAGAACGAGTGTACAAATGAGAAGGAGGGAGCGTTGGAGGAAAGAAACAGAGGGATAGTCTTTCTTTGTTTATCTCCAGTGAGAAACAGACGGCCACATCCATTGTGCTGTGATAAGATGGGTTATCAGCAGTAAACAAGGCCTGGGCCTGTTTCAATGGAGCCCAGAGTGACTGAATACACTCTTAAAAACAGATATGTTCAAATAAGTCTGCATGTCTTATCCTTTTCTTAACACAAGACCATGTTTTCACTTTGCAGCGCTCAACGCCTTCGTACAGAAGAGAAATGTCATGTCATCGCAGCGCCAACTGAAAACTTTCAAAAATATCTCCTCACTTCTCCAGGCAGTGAGAGAGGTGAGAGACACTGCGACAGCTGCCACTAAAACAGAGAAAACTGTCTCAGAACCATAGACTGTATATATGAAAGTGGACTTAGTATCCCAGGAGCCAAACTAAGTCCCATAGTGAAGCCTCTACATTCATGATTCATGACAGTATTTGAAACTGGAAGTTCGCAGACATCGCCTGCATCCAGGCTCCGTTAAAGAGATAGCAGCTGTCAATCACGCTGGTGTCCACTCATCTATTTTCCTCTAAATGGGAACAGAAACTACAAAACTGACATTATATTCTATAGAAGAACTGAAGAGAATAATCAGAGAACTTTCAAACTGCAGTGCATGAGAGCCAGTGAAAGTAACGCGGTTCACAGCGTGTTGAGCTAAGAGGAGCAGCTAACGAGACGCATTCAAAGATACTGGAAAATGTAATTGCACTCTAAATTGACCGTAGGTGTGTGTCTGTGTGTTGGACCTGCCACCTGTCTACAGTGTTCCACGACCTAACGCCCCACGTCACCCGCCTTGGCTTTTATCAAAGCCCATTTTATCCGCGCTGGGGAGCGGCAACAGAAGTGCCCTGGGTGTCATGGCAACGGTCGACATGAGAGCGTCAAATGAACTTGACAAATTCACTGCTCATTCACTGCTTCACACATGTGACATCAGCACCTGACATGACTGAGACCTGCTGTTATTTCTGGTTAATGCAGGTGAAGCACTAGCTCGCAGCTATCGATCAGGTGATTGATCTGTTTGGTTACAGATACATTGATTATCAGCTGCTTACACTCTGCTTACATTACATTACATTTCATTTGGTCAGAAATAAATATCGCAAATTATGAATATTTTTGCATATATTATATACTTTCCAGACAACTATAACTATACAGTATGTCACCACCAGAGGGCATCGTTGTTCACAAGCATTGTTGACGAGGGGAGAAAGAAAAACATTTTCTCTTTCACAATCTGAACTGAATGCAACATTTCTTCCTATTAAGGCACAAGCATCACTTAGATTACAGAGTGCCCTTTAAAACAAACTCCACCCACATCAGCTTCTCTCTGTAGGCTGAGACTGTAGCTGGTCACATCAGCAGTACATTTAAACAGAACTCAAGCAATAGTCAACCAACAGGCTTCTACCATCATCCCTCTATCTGTCTGCAGAACACGCCTCTCTCTCTCTGGATTCCCCCGTTATGGGAGACTATATTGAAAGGACTGTTGAGAGAGAAACCAATCGTGTGGTGTGTCAGCGGCCCGATAGAGAAGGACCCAGTAATGGAAGGCCTTTTAAGGCTAAAAAGGAAAAGCTAATTATGATAAAGGGGCTGTAAGTTGTGTGGTTATCGCAGTGCTGGGCCTGCTGGTGCAGCAGACCGCTCTCTGACAGTGATAACCAGGCAGAGAGAGACGCCCGGTGCTCTGTCACTGTCACACTGCCGCTCTCTCTGGCTAAAGATGGATTTACATGCTACAACTTTTATGTGTTTTTTGAACTCATAAAGCTGTTTGCATTTATTGGTCTTTTAAAAGTGAAAATGCTGGTGGCTTCTCTTTGTTTCTAATGTCTGTGTACCAGCACCTCTTTAATGCTTATAAAGGAAAGTATGGTTGTGCGAGTGCTGGAGTGTCGTGCCAGCTGTAGACATGGACACTTGCTCTCGCTCACTCTGTGCACCAAAGTCCGTCGAGAAAATCAGCAATTTTCAGAGACTTCAGTGTTTGGATTAACTTCACAGACACAAACAGTAAACCAGCATCATCTCCTGCATCGCTGTGAACTAAAAACACAGATTATAAACTTTTATTTAGCTGTGAAATAAAATGGAAAACATATGTTTTACGACATTGTAGACTTAAACTTAAAGAAACCAGATTTTATCAAATCTGTTTAACTCTAACTGGTGCACAGTGTCATCAGTACCTCACACAATCACTGAACTATCTCTTAAAGACTTTTCAACATCAATTAAGCCAGTGGAACAAATGCTGTGTGTGTGTGTCTGAATGCTCCCATGCTCTGGAGTGATGATGCTAATCTACACACACACAGACAGATCAGCTGTCACGGTGTGAGCCACATTAGTGCTAATAAAGTGAATGAATGGGTACATCCTCCCCTCTGCCCCTGTTTCATTATGCATTATAGCTGTGTGTGGCTATCTCACCTCTCCATGATGCTTTTACTGTAAATATTTCCATCCTTCCTATTATGCTGCTTTTCTTCAGCAGCTCACAGAAATGCATGAGTGAAGTCATTTACAGAAGAAAACACATTTACAACTAAAACTGGAACAGCTCGATGAGTCTGAGGTGTGATCAAATCAACTTAAAAAAAAACAGCCACTCCATCATGAACACTTAATTATTATTAATCAATAATCATGCTGAAACATTTTAACAATCATCTAGTGACAACCTGCAGGTCTTGTTATTGCCACTAGAAGGTGTGAATAAAAACTATACCAATTGTAAATCAATTGAATTGTTTTTAAGTGGCGACGTCTGTGAATGAGCTGAGAAAACTTCATCTGTGGAAGGTTTTTAAAAACATCTCAATTCTGGTGATATTTATTTTGTTAACATGAAAAAACAAACAAACTGAGGGTGATGGTGCAATTCTGGTTAGTTCCATAAAAGTATGAGGATCTGTAACATCTTTAACAACAACAGTGTTACAGCGGTAGATCGATGATTGTCCCAGTCATTGATTTCTGATAGAATGTTGCCATCTGCTGGCCATGCTCCATACTACAGTATTTGATTGAAGGCTTAACGATGAGCCATCAGCCAACAAAAGTGTTCATGTCTAAAAAAAGATTGTTATAAAAAATGTTAAATGTCTTCTTTTGTCCACAAACTAAAATGATTCTGTTTCAATTATTTATTTGTTATATGGAGCAAAGAAAACTTAAGTAGCTGAAAACCAGAGAGCTTGTTTTAATTATTAAAAATTGTTCATCAAAATAGTTTTATGATTAACTCGGTAAATCAAGGACACTTTTCCAGTATCCACAATATTGCATCCAATCAGGAGCAAGAACTATGCAAAGAGGCGGTCCTCTCTGTTTATAAGGTGTTTACGTGTGAATAAATACGGTGAAACTCACCACTTTGCGCATCCTGCTCTTATAGTCGATGTTCAGTTCTTGATGTTTCTGTAGCGCAGCTTCCAAAGACGTCTTCAGATCCAGTGCTCTCCTCAACAGCTGCTGCTCTGCACCTGCTTTGGTGAAGACCTGAACACACACACACACACACACACACACAAACTAAGGGTGTCTGAGGAAGTGGAACCACTAAGTTAATGTGTTAGTGTGTAACAGTGTGAACTGACCTGCACCCAGCCCAGAACAGCTGGTAGGTGTTTGGTTGTTATCAGTTTGTGGAGGTCTATCACCGTGGAAACCACTGCTTCATTATCCTCGTTCTCCTTCACATGCAAACCTGAAAAACAAATAGGTGAATAATATAATATATAATATAATGTATGAAGGTTTACAGTGCACTTTCAGTGTTTATATCTCCATATATCATATATGCATTACAGAGAAAACAGCCCAAAAATATCCAGATATTATTGATAAGCCATATGGCCAAGCCTTAGGAAATGTTGATTTCATTTATATCTAATATTGTGACATCTAAAAACCTCCTGACTAAGTGCACCTGCCTTCATTCAGTTTGAAGTTCTGCAATGTGCTGAAAGGTGTTTTTCATACTTTCCCACACGTGTGAGCAGCATCATAATAAACTGTACATGAGTTACTCACCAGGACTGAGGTTCAGGTCCAGACTGTAAGCGTGAGAAATGAGCCCCGAGCTCCGAATGAACAAGTTTTCATATACATTCTCCTCCTCCTCCTCCTCCTCTTCTTCTTCACTACTTTCCTCCTCCTCACTCTCTTCTTCCTCATCTTCCACCTTGCCTCCCTTCTTCTTCTGCTCATCTTGTTGATTGTTCCCTTTTGTCTCTTCCATTCGACTCCTCTCCTCCTTGTTCTTTATCAATCTTTCGTCTTTTTCTTCTCCTGTGTTTTCTGTCCCGGTGCTCTTCATCTCTTCCCTGCTCTCCTCGACCTCTTGTTTTATTCCATCTTTACCAAAATCCCTCAAATCCTTGCTACAACAGGGCTGTTCATCATCTGATGGGCATTTGTTGGCTGGTTGGCAGTTTGAAGAGCTGCTGCTGCTGCTGCTGCTGACGACTGTTTGAATGTCTGTGAGTTCAAAATCAGGGAAAAGTAGCCTCATGCAGGATTCCATCTCTGTCAGAGTCGCCTCCATTTCCTGGTACGACTCTGCAAAAACAAATACAAATACCTTTAGAAAACATGAAAACGATTAAAAAATACTAAATAAATGCAATAAAAGCATCGATATCGAACGAGAATGACCTCCCTGTGGTTGTATCTTGTACATCCACTGATCACAGTGTTCTCTAGACTTGTGTAACATGCACTTGTACTTGAAGATAATTGAATGTTCAAGAGGCTAAAAACATGTTTTACGAGGTCCCCGTGACCTTTAACCTCTGGCCACCATAAACAATCAATCCATGAGTTATATATTATACACCATAGTTATAATAACTGTGTTATGTTTGAATAATTACTACCACCATCAACATTGTGATGCTCCTTTACCCTCCATGTCTTTTGTAGCTGCCTCCACCTTCTCCTTGTAGATCCTCTCCATTCTCCTCTGTCTCTCCTCCTCCCTCCTCCTCTCTGCCACCGTCCTGGCTTCAGCATCCTGGAAGTCCACCTTAAAAGACATGGACACTTCTCGTCATTAACATGTGGAACACAGATTACATTCACGTAAAAACAGTAGACTTCCTGTTGTTTCCTCGGTGAACACTGCAGCTTTAAATCACTCATTTAAAAAGCACAAAGTGAAATATTTGAATGAAAATACTTCCTGTAAACATACCAAACCAACTATTATGGTCCAGTTTTGATTGAAAAGGGCGGTTTTTAGTGTTAATGTAAATGTCCTCTTCACAGGTTTATTGACTGCAGGGCAATATGGACGGCTGAGCCTGTGGCTTATTTACAGAGAACAGAGAAAAATGATTGTTTGAAGAACATGATGAAAAAAGACAAATAAACAGAAGCCACATACACAAGAGAGGAGAAACATCCGAGTGTGAGCAGCATTTAAACAACAGCAGGCTGATGAAAGTGTTTCTACTGTATCCAGATATCCAGGGGGTGGAGTGGCTCAGTGGTTAAGACCAGTACCCTGTTTGCGAAAGACATCATGATCGCAATGGTTGCAAGTTCGACTCCACCCCTGGCTGATTGTGCTCAATTACATTGTAAGTCGCTTTGGATAAAAGCGTCTGCTAAATGACATGTAATGTAATGTAACATGTAATGTAATAATCTGACAACGCTGCAAATGTCAAAATGGATCATTATCATTATTATTATTATTTTCACATCCATGTACACAGGAAAGCTGTCGTTTCTAATCAGAATGATTTTAATCATTCAATCAGTCATCTTCTACCACTTTATCCTCCATATGAGGGTCAATGTGGGCAAAAGGGAGGGTGCACCCTGGACAGGAACATTTAAAAATGTTTACATAGCTACAGATTAACAATTAAAACCACAGTGATGAGCAAAATAGATTTCATAAAAGGAGCTTAATGAAGTTTGATGAGGTCAAGTTGGCATCATGCGTATTCATGCATTTCTTACACAGGTCATCATCCTCACCTTCTTAACTTGTTTGAGGAAGTGATAGCCCAGCGCCAACTTCTTATAAGCCGTCCCATAAGAGACCTGCCACGACTGGACAGTCTGGATTGCCAGTGACCTGAGCTTCCGGGCCACTTCTTTAGGAGGAGGAAGAGGCTGATCTGAGTCGATCTCCACCGTCAGCTCCATGAACTCCTGCACAACAACAACGTTTCATAGAGTTTCCACTTTCATTTGAATTTGAAAACATAGTAATTGTCATTATGATTCCCTTTCTCTGCTCAAACCTGTCCTTCAGTGAAGTCATACTACTTCACCAACACATAAATATGTGTGACTTAAGTACCTGGAAGTTGTCCACCAGTCGTGTCCTAAAGTGGTGTGACCTGGAGAAGAGCTCAGTGGTAATCTGGAAGGCTGACAGCCGCACCTCACAGTGATCCTCGTTCAGCTGGGACATCACTAAGTGGTACAGGTGATCTACGCAGTCATTAGACACTCTGAGAGGAACGAAAGACAACAGTGAGCTGTGATTAGATGTCATACACACAGGCATAGAAAAAGAATGACACACATCGATGGCATCAGAGCTGAAGTAACCTGGTTGGCTGAAAAGAAAACCTGCTCTCTTTAAAATACTGTTATATGTCTTTCCAATTACAGTATGCTGCTGAAAGGTGTTTATTGTGGTTTAATTATTACCTCCTCCATGTTGAAGGTGAAGGACAGAGCATGTCACACAGCGTAAGTGAAATTATTTGTGACTTGTGAATATAGACTATAAATACCTCAGTGCTCCACTGTCCATGATCTCTGTCGTCATGACACTTACTTGCAGATCTTTTTGATTTCCTTCATCTTGTCCTGGTTGAGCTGCGGCTGTCCTGATGTGGTCAGCTCCTCCACCAGCTCGGACAGACGCTGTCGGTGACTCAACTCCATCACTAGATTTTGCTGGAAAGAGATAAAAAAAAAAAACTACTAAAGAGTCTAATCTCAGGGGAAACCATCAATCAGTGACGAGTGAGATGTGAGTTCTTTCTAAACATTCACTGGGTAAAATAAGGTGTATATAACACACACACACACACACATATAATCCCATTTCAGTAAGACATTTGGTTTACTGTACTATACTTCACGTATGTTAGTTACACAGACTTTAGCCAATACGATTAGTTTAAGATACATTTTATGTGTTAGAACCTTTTCTCTTGACAAGACAACATAGATAAACAATGGAAGGAACTGTGTTCAGCGTATTCTGGACTAAAATAGCTAAAAAAAGCTAGTGCTGTACTAGCTGTTGTGAAGCTAACAAAAGTAGAAAAACAGCCACTACTTACCAGCTGTAAAACACTGGCCGTGGGCAAAGGTTAAGTCACAGTGGACCGTGTGAGTCGCTCTCCATTCATGACTAACGTTAAAATCATGTTAAAATCATGTTAAAATAGCGTTAAAATCATGTGACGGCAGCAGTTTATATTGTTGTTATCCAATGTTTATTTTCAGCTTCCGCAAACTGCACAGCTCATTTCCGCTTACCTCTTCGACTTCCGCTGAGACGCTTCTTTGTTTTTATGAGTACATTAGCGCCACCGTGCGGACTGGAGACTAAAACCTCAGTGATTGTAATCCCGTCTGAATGTGCCATGCCATCCTCACGATGTAAGGATTACTAATCCCGTGTGAATAGACTACGAGCAGTTTTCAGTGGATTTTTAAGGCTGGGGAAACTTTTAGAAACTTTCAGTTTCACAGGTGGTCAGACAAGTCTGCAAAAGCTTCATTTAACAAACATCGTTCTTTAAATGAAGTTTGAACGCACTCGTTAGAAGCACGGGATTATGAATCTCATCATCCAGGTATGTTAGTCCAACTAAGACTAGCTTGAGTTCAGTCAGACTAACATGTTTACATGACATTAAGAAAACTGTGTTGTGTTGCCTGCAGTTAAATGACATTACTCCACCAAACCATGTAAAACATGTAAAAGTAATCCCGTCTGAATAGGTTTTTTTTTAGTGACAATATTCATATGCAAACATACTCATATGTGGTGTGTTCAATCTCTGCCAATACGCTTGTAATACAACTTGTAAACACCAAAACTCACTTTCCTCTTTTTTCATTAATTTATTAATAAATAATCAAAACAAAGTAAGAATATAGTACAACAGAGTCCTCTGTGTTCAGAGCAGACAATAAGACACGTCCAAATATTCATCCACAACAAGAGCAGCCGTCACCCCGACAACCCAAACACCATCCAGGAAACCTTGACTCACTCAGAGTCACTGTGTCTCTGCTCACTTGAGTTTGACGTGTAGAGCATCGATATGTTCTACGAGCTCGGCGTAGTAGCTGTTCTCCTCTCCGACGATCATCTCTGACTGAGCCATCTCCTGGTACTGTTCTCGTAGAGAGAGCAGGGAGACCAGCAGAGAGCTGTCTGCGCGGTACTGATCCAAACACGCCGGAGCCATCGCTAACAAAGCCCGCAGAGCCTGAGAGGGAAATGACTGAATGAGTTCATGTGTTCATCTCTTTGAGCATTAAAGCTGTTGTAGATGTTTCACCTTCTCTCTGTGGTCATGCTCTGTGGACTCCAGCAGCTGTGGGACCAGACCGCACCAGCCCTTCTCCTGCAGCTCCACCTCCACAGAGACCTGAGAGTACTGCCGCACGCGCTCCTCATGGGAGGCATCCAAGACCTGGTCCAGACCCGTCTGAGAGATCAGCTCCTGGAGGAGAAGATGAGAGCAGCCTCAGCATCAGATAATGATCTCACTGTGTTCAGACCAGCAAACCAAAATCATGTATGAGGAACAGACACATTATTATCACACCATGTTTCTGTGAACCAGCCTCCAAGACTGACAGGAAACAATCTGAAGACTCACCTGATCAAATCCACACCTGCACCACAGCACACACACGTTCTAAATCCACTGCTGCTTCCATCAGTCACTTCAAATGTGTCGTCTTTGGTTTTTGTTTGTTGTTGTGTGAAATCCTTCACTTGTTTTTAATGAAATGAGCCAGTGAGGCAGCAGCAGACCATCGGCTCCCGTCTAACAGCCAGATAAACATTCTCTAAAGATATTAATGACTAATATTTTCATACGTCACAGCTGGCAGCCATGTTTCCACTGACAGTCTGTCGATCGGCTGCATGTTTTACAGTAAGACCACAGAATCACCACAAACCCAGGGGGTGGAGTGGCTCAGTGGTTAAGACCCGTACCCTGTGTGCGAAAGACATCATGGTCGCAATGGTCGCAAGTCCGACTCCACCCCCTGGCCGATTGTACTCAATTCCATTGTAAGTCGCTAAATGACATGTAATGTAATGTAATATCTCTTTAACCTCTCGTGCAGGTGATGAGTTCTTCTCACCTTCTCACTGATCATGTCATATAACATGGTGACGACACGCGTTCGCAGAACTCCACTCGTGTCTGCCCTGAACAGCTGTGACAGAACCTGTAGTCCCCCCCGAGACAGGAAGTTATGCTGCGCATGGGGGAAGTGACGCAGGAGAGAGGCCACGGCAAACAGCACCTGACAGGAGGACACAACACACACATGACTGGCTGACACTTGGTGCTGATGGTGGGATTGAGTCTGGGATTATTTACCTTCTTTTTGACTCTGAGTGGTTGATCAGTGGCCAGAGCAGTCAGGAGGCTCTGCAGAGCTCCGTTCTCCACTGCCTGAACCTGCACCACTGGATTACTGCAGGACACACACACACGACACATTCATGACTTCAGGGGATGTTGCATTGACTTACATTAATTTCCTGGAGCCTTACCCTAACTCTTAACCACAATTACTACTGGCCTAATCCTAATCCTAACCTCAACCTAACCTTAAAACATATCTTCACCTTAAAATGTAGTCATTTACGTTATGGGGGTTTGATTTTTGTCCCCACAAGGAAGACAAGTCCCTATAACGTGACTGTGTACCCACAGCATTAGTAATACCTGGACACACACACAGGTTCTTAGATTAGGATTATATTTGGATTAGTATATTAGGATTAAATTAGATTAGATTAGGATTATATTAGGATTAGTATATTTGGATTAATATAGGATTATTAGATTAGGACTAGATTTGGACTACTAAATTAGGATTAGATTATGATTAATCTACATAGAGCGACATGGGTGGATGATCAGAGCAGACCTCAGACATTTCTAATGTTCTAACAACATGGTTGTGACTGATTCTCTCACAGTAGAACATAATCCCTCACTTCCTGTGCTGATGTAAATGAGCGACCAGTCACACGCAGCTGCAGAGGAGGAGGATCTGGTTCAGAGTGGAGAGGTCAGGTGAGTTTACCTGGACAGAGCTGATCCCAGCACAAACGCAGACCTCTCCTGTAATCTCACGTCTGAGCTGTTCAGGCCGTCGAGGATCAGCTGGAGACCTCCCATGGAGCACAGATTCTGAGCATTATCCACCTGGCACACAGATTAACACAGATTAACACACGTAAATATCACCAATAACATCATCTTACACCACGTGTATGATGTGTGTGTGTGTGTGTGTGTGTGGAGCAGCGTGTGACCTGGTGCACCAGATACTCCAGCTCCAGCAGGATGTTCAGCCTCTGCTCTGTGGTGGAGTTGCTGCTGCTGTACTGGTCGAGCAGACGCCTCATTATCTACACACAGAAAACACACAACTCAGCTGCACGCATCCTAAACAACAACAACAACAACAACTGCAGCTTTAATCACATGTGTGCATTATAAGAGATGATGATGAATATTCATGAGTGTGCAGCTGACGTAAACACTGAAGCACCTGAACATCTGTCTCCACCAGCAGGTCCAGCTGAGCCATGTCTTTCTTTAACTCCTCTAGGGGGCGAAACTTGGAGGCGACAGAGTTCTAGAAAAAGAGCAAAGAAAACAGTCCTGAAGAGACTGAACACAGTAAACATTAGTGTGTGTGCGTGCGTGTGTGTGCGTGTGTGTGCGTGCGCGCTCACTGGATTCAGGTCCTCCTTTATCTTCTTCATGGCCTGTTTGAGTTCATCAGGACTGAAGGAAGCCTCGTCTCCCTCCCTGACAAAGACACATTCACTCATGAATATATCAAATCTGTATAATCTCTTCTCATCCTTGCATTATAACATAGAATAATCCATTAGATTGAAATCTATTAGACATGAACTGAAGCTTGAATTTACAAATGATATCATAAATAACTTCAGACATCGGCGCCTGGAGAACAACAGGGCTTTGGTACATTGCTTGTTGTGGGTTTCAAACCAGCAACCCTCCACTGAGCGCTTCAGTCACTCCTCAGTAAGTGTCTGTACCTGTGCTCCTGGGTCCAGTACTTGAGTTGCTCCTCTCCCAGTCTGACCTCCCTCTGACCAGTCTGCAGATTCAGCCTCACATGTGAACCTGCTGGTACTGCCTGACCTGTACACACACACACACACAAACTTGTTTTTAAATCATAGTGAGGACACATCATTGGCATAATGCATTCCCCAACTCCTGACCCTCACCTTAAACATAACAACTAAGTGCCTGACCCTTGACCTTTAACCTAAATCCAATTCTAACCTGTTCATTACCTGGTGTGAGTGTTTGCCACTCGTCAGTCGGCTGCACCACCTCCAGGTTTTCCATCATCACCTCCTCCTCCTCTTCATCTTCAACTGTTTCTCCTTCTCCTCTTTCTACATTTTCCACCACAGTGAGTGCAGAGTCAGACTGCACACACACACACACAACACACACACACACACACACACACACACACACACACACACACACACAAACATCAAAGCTCATGAACTCAGGAAGTTGTCGGTGATATCGTAGAATAGAACAACAACTACTGATTTAATTTGTTAATAATAAACAAGCACAACTATGGAAACTGGAACGGGAACTTGACTTTTAAATCAGAGGGTTGGCGGTTCAAATCCTGACCTCTGTGCAAGGTACACAACCCCATCCAGTGTTCTATAATATTTACAGCTACATTAACTTGACAGAAAACAACGTCACTGAAAAGTGTGTTTGGATTCATATGATGACTCAAAGCAGAAGAAGCTTAAAGATTAGATTTATAATTCACATCTCCTTTTTTTTGCCCAGACATGAATCAGATTTCTCTTCCAGGAGACGTTCATGAGATGAGGTTTAATCATGGTTATCATGTTATCACTCAGACAACCTCGGTTCACACAGACGTTTCAAATTTAAAGCAGATTCACGCGTCACCTTCTGGTCAGGAACACTGTCTGTGAGCTGGCACAGCATCAGCAGCAGCATCAGCAGCATCAGCAGCAGCAGCAGGACAGATGAGCAGCTGAATGAGCCTCCTGTGATTCTTCTGGACATCAACCTCATGGTGACTGACACTCACTGAAACACAAGACACACGACAGCACTGAGGATTTCATTCACCATGTTAGTGAACAGGCCATACTGTGGATTATTAAAGTGATAAATGTCAACAAACGCAAGTGTTTAAAAGTGTTACTACAATTCCCACTGAACAGATTCAGGGATGTGGATTCCCAGATTCTCCCAAAACAGAGAATAAAGACACACACACACACACACAACCCTACACTAACCTTAACCATCACAACCAACTTTGAAGTTGTGAGGTTCACAGACAGCTTTGGATTAAAAATGTGTCCTCATAGCCCTGAACAAAGTGTTATCTCTAAACCTAACCATTACCAGTTAACATATAACCCTAACCTTAACCTTAACCTGACCATCATTCAAATCATAACCAGGTCCTCAGCAATGTGGCTCTGCCTCAGTAGAACCAGGTTTTTAGGTTTCTGTCTCCTACAGAACAGAAAACTAAAGACGTAACAAACAGTTTTTCATAAACTCACCTCTGTGACTCTGACTGAACTCACACGAGGAAACAAACATCACAAACGAATGGCGACGAGTCCACGGACACTCACGTTCTCCTCTCATTGGTCCACGTCAAAGCTCGTGTCTGACGGAACCGCGTGTTCAACAGCAGCAGGTCGCGCTGCTGCCACCAGCTGGTGTGGAGGGAGAACTGCACCACATTATTATATTATTGTATTGTACATTATATAATATTATATTATACTGTATAATATTATATTATATTATATGAAACTTATTTGCCACCAAACACCTCATACACTGCTGCTGGGACAGACCTGATGAAGCACCGAGTCACTCACTCTTTTCCAGCCTTTAATTTTTACACATATCATTTTGGAGTTAGTAAAAGTAAAAAGCAGAAAAGAATTGTCAAACATAAGGTTCCTGAAAATGGCTGGTTTTGTTGTATAATAATAATAATGTTGGATTAAGGCAAAACTGAGGTAAACATGATCCAAGTTAGTGACGAGGAAAGTTACAAATATTCTACGACGGTTAAATTGATTATTTATTTTACCACACAGGTTTGATGTAATGATGTCTCGTAGGTTTGTGGGGTTTCATTTTTAATGATTTAAAAAAAGCTGGACACAGAATAGTCCGTTGTAAATCTTTTAATACTGATTTTTAAATATATGGATAAATTGTTTCAAGAAAAAAATCATCTGAGAAAAGTTACCAGTCAAGAGTAAAATCTACACATTTAAAAGACAATACAAATACAGAAATCACAGCAGCAGCAGCAGCAGCAGCAGCAGCAGAGACTGGACCAGGTTTATTGCTGTGCACACTGGTTCTCCATGCTGCTGTTAGAGCTCACATGAATCATCTCCACTGTTTTCTGTCTCTTTACTCGCTCCTCTCTCCTGTTCTGCTGCTCGTTCTCGTTCATCTCTGTGCCGTCAGCCACAGGAGATCTGCAACACAACAACAACACAACACACACGCATCAGTGTTACATCAGTGTTACACAGGAGATCTGCAACACAACAACAACACAACACACACGCATCAGTGTTACATCAGTGTTACACAGATCTGCAACACAACAACAACACACGCATCAGTGTTACACAGGAGATCTGCAACACAACAACAACACAACACAACACAACACACACATCAGTGTTACATCAGTGTTACACATGAGATCTGCAACACAACAACAACAGCACAACACACACATCAGTGTTACACAGGAGATCTGCAACACAACACACCACACACACATCAGTTAACAGGAGATCTGCTACACAACAACAACACAACACACATCAGTGTTACACAGGAGATCTGCAACACAACACACACACACACACATCAGTGTTACACAGGAGATCTGCAACACAACACACCACACACACACACATCAGTGTTACACAGGAGATCTGCTACACAACAACAACACAACACACATCAGCGTTACACAGGAGATCTGCAACACAACAACAACACAACACAAATCAGAAGAGGAAGAAGGAGAAACAATGGAACAGAATGAATGACTGTGTTAAACTTAAACCACTCTTTAAAACACATGTAAACATGTAGAATTGAAACGTTAAGGTGAAATAAAACTGACCTGGGGTTAGGAATCACTGTAGGCTCCTCTGCACTGATCTTCACACACTTGGCAGGTGGTGGCTCAGTCAGCACTGCACCTGTCACATGACAGTGATGACAGTCACATGACACTGATGACACATGGTCACAGATCCCTCTTTGGTTTGATAAAACTAACTTCACACCTTCTGTGGAGGAGTTTTGTGTCTCAGTTGTAAGAATGATGTCATCTTTGGGCTCTGCAGTCTTATGATGTATTACATCCGTCTCCATGGTAACCACCTGCTCAGCCTTGTCATGTGAGGAGGGTACAATGTCCACAGGAAGCTTCTCCTTCTTCCTCTTCTGGATGACATTCTTTCTTGCGTCTGAAGACATGAATCCACATGTCAGAGACACTGACAGTTCACAGGTCACTCACTCACTCACTCACTCACTCACCTCTGGGTTCATATTTGTGTTGCAGCTCCTCGACTCGCAGCTGCAGTTTGATCTTGTCGCTCTGAGTCTGCAGCAGGAACAGAAAGAAATCACAACAAATATCACAGTGTCACTTTAAGTGTTGGCATGTGTATGACAAACACGACAGTCACAGTTGTGTGATTCAGTGTTTGATCTCCTGAACCACCTCTCACCTGTTTGAGCAGCCGTTCAGAGGTGAAGAGTTTCCTCTCCAGCTCCAGAGACCTCTGGCTCTCTGACAGCGACTTCATTCTCTGCAGAGAAAGCTCATCTCCAAGACGCTCTGCATTTTTACTGACGACACACAAACGCACAAACGGTCAGTGAAACAACGTCCAGACACAGACACACACACGTGTGTAGCTTCACTCACACAGTGTTGTTGAGCTTCATCTTCAGCAGGTCCGTGTAGTAAGTCTCATCTTGGCCGTCACCACTTAGTGCTGGAGCTTCATTAGCCGACTGAGTCTTCAGTATCATCTACACACACGTTCATATTTAATTATGACAAATGTGATTCAAACTCTGATGAAAGGTTTACACACGTTCAAAGGAGCATTACACAAAACTGAGCATCAGCATGTCACACTGACACAACTGGGATGAGATCACTCTCACTCTGGTTACTCGTGGTGTGTGACGTGGGAAGACACTCAGGGTCAGAGGTCAGAGGTCAGAAACACTCACCTCCACCTTCTCCAGTCCCCGGAGTTTGGTCATGAGGTTCTGGATCTCACTGTTCTTCTCTGAGAGCATGGACTGAAGTCGCTCTAACTGAGCAGGGTCAGCTCTGGAGCCCTGCAGCTGCATCAGAGTGGCTATCTGGACCTGCGCGCGCACACGCACACACAAAGACACACACACGCACACACAGACAGACAGAGCGTCACCTCTGAGACCTCACAGTGTCATTGTGTCCATGTGACGCTCACACACAGTAAAGACTGTACCTTCATGCGCTGCAGCTGCTGTTTGCTGAAGCCATGTTGTTTGAGCAGAGACTGATACTGGACCTTCATACTGATCAGCTGTCTCTCCATCTCAGCACGCTTATCCTCCAGCTGCAACACACACACACACACAGGTTAACACATGTCAATCACACTCTTGTTCCTCTTGTCCGTTTTTTTTTTTTTACCTCTGCAAACAGAGAGTTCCCTTTGCTGTTGGGATCCTGAGCCTGCTGCAGAGCCTGATCCAGCTGGACCTGGAGGTCCCGGTTTACCTCCCGAGATTTCTGTCATGAGACACAAGCACGTGTTCAACTTCACTTTGACTGGAAACAACTTTGCTGTGGGCGGCGGGAGACACATTGTCCATGATTCCCAGCTGTTCTGCCAGTATCCTGTCCTCTGCCACCTCAACATTCATGAGAATTCATTCATTAGCATGTAAAGTTGAATTAAAGGTCCAGTCAGAGACATAATTAAACATCATTGTTTCATGAGCTTTTTTTATATTTATGTCAGGAGTCGTTTTACAGTAGCTCAACATGTTCCGAGTTTTGATGCTAACTGAAGACACACCTGGAATGGAGGGTTGAGGGATGTCACATGTGACACACTGTACCTTTAACATCCATGTCATCACATCTACTTGCCTCTAATGAATTAAACCAAGAAACGGCCTCTTTCTCCCGCTCCTCTTTCTCCTCTGAGAGTCGCTCCAGGTGCCTCTGCAGGCTGCTGTTGGTCAGCTCCAGCTGCTGCTCTCTGTACTGACACTCCTGCAGAGTCTGCTCCAGCTCCACCTGTGGGACAACACATGATTCACTCCTGCAGCTGAACAAGAACAACAATCTCAGTTAGCTTGACACTAGTAAGAAGCAGCAGAGCAATGACCTGCTCACCTTCACAGTCTCCAGCTCCATGATCTTCATCTGCACCTCCATCATCTCAGAGGTCATGGAGCTCTGGGTGTTTTCATTCAGAGCTTGCAGCTCCTCCAGTTTGTTATTCAGAGTCTCAGTCTGCACGTCCAGTTTGTGTTTCAGCTGTTTCTCATTCAGCTGAGATTCTTCAAGAGCTGACTCCAACCTCAGTGTCTGAGGAAAAGCAACATCACACACGACTGACACATGGAAGCAACACGTACCACACATGTGACAACTGCTCATGACTGTAACAACCGAGTTAGCACGAGCTCGTATACAAGACCATGGTCATGTGATCACAGCATTCATGACAGAGCACAGCTGATACGCTGTGTGTCAGTGAACACGAACAGAGATTATCTGGATGAGACGTGATCACAACAGCAGGAGAATCTCTGGAGGACATGGGCAAGAGGTTTGCATCAGGCCTGGAGATGCAGGAGGTAGGACACTCATGTGAGCTAACAACAACAACGACAGCTGCACACATTTCTATTCACAGGTACACACCCTCCAGGCTCTGTAGTGAGACACACAGGTGAATGTGTTACTGTACCTTATTGTTGAGCTCACTGACAGCCATGTTGTGGTTCCTCTCCAGATGCTGCTGCTGTTCCAGAAGCTGCTGTGTCTGCTGGTTCTTCACACAGTCAAAGTCTGACTTGAGTGACTCCAGCATTCGAGTCTTTAACTCCACGTCCTTCTGCAGCGAGTACTTCTCTTGCTCCAGGGCCTGTGTACACACACAATCATCATCTTTCAAAAGCCACAAACATCAAACTGAATCTAGCGTCACAGGTCCAGACGTTGACGTGTGTGTGTGTGTGTTTGTGAATCAGGTTACACCAGTGCACTCACTGACTTACCTCAAGTGCATTTGTCATCTCCACTCTCTGCTCTTCCAGTGTGTTCTGCAGCTCCGCCTGCTGGTTGAGGAGATCTAAGCCAGCCTGAGCAGCCTGATGGAGCTGTTCCTCCCTCTCCCTCAGCTGGCTCCTCAGCAGCTGTACCGTCTCCTCTGCTGCCATCTGTGATCCAGAGTGAAAGGGACATTTGTCAATACTAATATAAGCTTCCAGGACAAGACTGACAATCACTGTTATTATGGTCTGTAACTAACTAACAATACAACATAAGTTGTATTACATGAATTGAACAGTTGACCTGAAACAATATAATGATAATTAGTGTCCACACACTAAAGGCTGCAGGTTCTACACAGTTAGGGTCAAATATTCCAATCATTTAAAGTAGCAGTAATAACAAAAATGAGTCGTTTGGTCCATAAAATATTCATTGTTGTTTCTCAAATCTTAATAAAATGATCTTCTCAAATGTAGTGTATTGTTCACAAATAACAATGATTCAGAAGTACTTATTTATGTCTTAATTTAAGTAAAGAAACCAGAAAGTATTCACATTTAAGAGGCGGGGGAATCAAAGAATTAGTTTACTTAGAATGACTAAAATCTCAAATGAATCGATTGTAGTAGACGATTGATTTAATAATGGAATAATAACAGTGACAGTAACACGGGCTCAGCTTCATGTTTGTAGCGATAAACCAGTTTAAAACGTGTTGTCTTACATTTGCTCTCTGCTCGTGTGTGACTGGTTTACTAAGTTCTTTTAAACCTGTAACCAGCGCTGACACTAAACTAAGACTAACAACCTGACAAATAACAACTGCATACGTTAGTAACCGACGTCCCGGGTCTGATTTTACACAAAGATGGCGCTTGAGCTCTTTTCCACCCAACTGTTTATTTAGTCACACAAAAACCTCCGTTGACCTGTAGTTTCACGTCAAGCGAACGCAGAGCTCAAACATCAGCTACTGACACTTACTTTGGCAGCAAAATCTGACAAAATATCACAAAAAATCAAGTGTTTTTACCTCGTCAGTGAACAACTTTCTGTCAACGCAACGATAAACCGCCACAGTTTGAATCCAGGTCCACTAAACTATCGCGAGACGAGAGTGTCTGAACGAGAGGTGCGTTTGATTGGACAGGCAGCAGCTCCACAGACAGACCGCTAGAGGGCAGTGCTGCCTCAAAAGATTCCAATCAACGGCTCTGACGATATTATTATAGTATATTATGTAAATGTATTTTACATATATCACACACACACACACACACACACACACACTGACCTCCTTTGATATTCATGTTGTCATTTTAGATTCACAATTATCACATAATGTTGCAGTGTAATGTGAATATAAATGCCAACATGTTCACTGTGTGTGTGTGTGTAAAACAAACGCACAGACGCACACATAGTTAACTTCTCTTTAATTTAATTAAATCTTCATCACACTCAGTTTCCAGTTTGTATTACACTCGTGTCCATTATAGTTCACACAGGATTCACACAAGATTGTTACCGTTACATGAACATCGGTGCATTCATGACGACGTTCTTCACACTCACGGTGGAAACACTGCATGTGTTTGTACAGAACGTTGTAAAACAAATAGTGTTAATATTTCATCATCTCAGAGGAATCATACGTGTAGAACGAGCATATGTACAGTCCACAGGTCGTGTTCTCCTCAAGCTGCAGCGATGGACGCATCGTCAGGCTGTCGACCCTGAGGCTGAGGACAAAGAAACGAGAAAAGTTATTGACTTTAGTGAGGTGTGATGGTGTGTGTGTGTGTGTGTGTGTGTGTGTGTGTGCGCGTTACCTTGACAAAGATGCGTTGAGGCAGGAATCTTCTCAGAGTGTGTGTGTTAGTGGTGGGGCAGCGGGGCAGGCTGATGTTGAGCTGGGGCAGTGTTTGATAACCAGCCATCAGAGGGTAGTAGTTATAGAGCATCTGCTGCTCAGAGCCAGGGAGGATACGGAGACGCACCTGCACACACGCACACACACACACAAGCATTCTCTGTCTCTCCATGGTTTTTTCCATATAATCCTTTAACTTTACAGTCAGTTTTAACATCATAGTCACACGTTTAAGACAAACTGAGTCTATATTCTGGCAGTTACATTTCAAACAAAAATCAAACCACTTCTTTTAACATCAGACAACAGACCATTGCTCTGCTTCCACACACACGTTAGTTACCATGGTAACTTACAATATATGTGCATCACTACATGATCACAAAAAAGTAACTTAAAAGCAACAATGTATGGATGTTTGTCTTTGTACGTATACAGTACACAGTCAGAGAGCTCAGCTGTACCTGCTTGAGTCCAGAGAACATGAAGGCATCAGAGGGTTCAACAGCCATCTCCACCTCCTGCACCTGAGCTGTTCTGTTCTCTATGTGGTAACGCACTGCAAGAGACTCCCTGACTCTGCCAACCGATGGTAAATCTGCATCAAACAAAAGTCGCTGTCAGAGGAGAAATCACCGAGCGACAGACAAAACTATAGCAAAGGTGCAACTATCATATTTCAGACATTAAATGCACGGTATGTGTGAGATCATGAGCTCTGACTCACTTCCTGGTTAAGTAACAACACAGCACATACTGTATTGGTTTCAAAATAAAAGCACTCCAGTGTATTTCTATTCTTTTTTTCAACAAAGCTTTTATTGTGAAATATTCGAAGGACGAGCAGATTGTGACAAATGAAACAGTCTTTTACCTTCAATAGAAATATGGATTTTTGTCTAATGTAGGTAAACTGTTGCTTTGTTTAGAATATGAAAGCAGAAATGTTACATATTATATCCTTAACTAAACGTGCGTAACATATAAAGTGCATAAGAAGTAGGTAAGTCATTCAAGTGGGAGTATACAGACCAGCGTGGATGTAGAGCGGGACAGACTCCAGGATGACATGAGGTAGTGTGACTGTAGTCTGGATGAGAGGACTGTCTGCACTGGACGGCTTCCTGTCCAACAGAGACAAACCACAGTCACCACATACATGCAGAGACAGAGACAGACAGAGACAGACAGAGTCCATACCTTCTCCATGATATCAAGTACTGTCCTGTAGCCACTGTGTTGTTGCTGTTGGTCAGTGGTGGTGGTGGACAACGGAGACAGAAACACTCACTGGCAGATTCAGCAGTCTGCAGAACCACTGCACGCACGCACGCACACACACACACACACACACACACACCAAACACTGAAGCGTCATCATGTTTAACACTATGAGGCAGGTTATCACTGTGAAGCAGGGCGGTACCTTCCTGTAGCTGAGACTGAAGCTGTGCTGTGTTGCTGGTCACATGAAGGAGCTGCAGAGAGGAGGAGGCTATCTCCAGAGGCCAAGGAGATGAAGAGATGATGTCTGTCATCAACAGGAAGGGAATGTCCATGGCTACACGGTCCAATGACTCAAACTGGAATCACACAGACAACAGTGGATTACAGTAATTCTATTACACATCAGCAGCATAACCACAGTGCACTGACTCACTGTGAACCACTGTCCACATTATTCTGCTCATTGTTTTACGAAGCTAAAAGATTTCCAAATAGAACAGAAAAATAAAAACTAGAATTCACCAGATCCATATTTTAGGATAATCTTTGGTTAATCACAACACCTGCTTTGGACAGAACTTAATAAATCCACACACCTTTGTGGACACAAACTTGGCAGACACTTCAAATGGGACCACAGTCTCTATGGTAACGGTTTCATCCTGCAAAAGAAACAAAGTAGCTCTGAATATTTCATACAGGTTTTAAGGGTTTGCTGTGTTTTGCTTTGTTTACCTTGTGACACTTGCAGACGATGTGTTTTCCTTCCACTGTGGTGTCGATGCTGTAGGCCACGTGGAACAGGAACACACGCGGTCCAGTCGACACACACCTCACATGTATACAGCTCTCCAGCTGAGAACAAACACACGCGGTTCGTCATACTGTGGAAACTGGATGGAAAACATTTGACTGTCGATGTGTTGGTACCTGTTGTCCTGGTTTCAGGTCTCCCAGCGGAACATCAGGGAGCAGAGCAGGTGCAGTATCATCACAAACCTTTGATCCATCCACTGTCACGTGTGTGGTGTGGCCGAGGTTAGCATCCTGGCCTGGATACAACGAGAAATACTAATGATCTAATGTCCAATAATGATGTTTATATAATATTGTTTAATAGTTTCTTTCTATTTCTATCGTTCTCGGTACAGCAGTGTTTAGATCCCACCCTGCCCACAGGAAGTGAGTCATTCCATGTTAAGACAAACAGAGGCAACAGCCACACTGGGCTATTAAAGCAAGACGACTGAAAACACGGGTTTCAGAAGTGATGGTTCAGCTAAATGCCCCTTTCTTGCCCCCGCCCACCCCTGTGATGCTGCTGCTGCATACACACAAATGCTGCTTCAGTCAGGTCTGATAGTCTTGCATGACAGAGCCTGTTTTCAGATGAAGGATGCAGGTTTCTGGTTTTGTTTCAGTATTTCTTTGTTTCTGAGTACCTGGTTTGAGGCCAGCTGTAAGTTTGACATCCTTAGCCACGCCCTCCTCCTGTGATTGGACAATGAGGCCGATGCAGTACATTTCATTGCTGAGAGCAGGAGGCTGGTGGCTCAGCTTCACCGAGATCTTTGGGACTCTGGAGATGATCCTGAACACGTACAAACACACAGAGCTGTTCACACAGTGACTGATGGAAACAGGTGATGTAATAACTCAGCAGTCTGAGCCCTACATGGTGCTGTGCTGCATGATCACACTGTTCCAGTCCTGCTCTGGACACGTCTCTGCGCTCCGCCCCCAGCGGCGCGAGGACCGGCTGGCCTGCAGCGCTTCATGTGAGGAGGCTGCATCTCCACCTGCTCCTCGCCAGCTCACAAACACACAGCGGCCGGAGTCGCTGCCCAGCATCACCTCCACTCCAGTAATCTAGGAAAACACAGAATTATCAATCTTCAATTCCAGAGTTGTGACAACTATCACTCTCTCTCTCTGACTCACCTCAATCTTCTTGCCAACGTCTTCAGTCTTTGCCACAAAGCTGAAGCTGTAGCATTTGGTTTTCCCAGGTAATAAGTTCATACTGTCCTGAGCTGACGACTCCACCACACACCATGGGTTATACTCCTACACAAACACAGTGGTTTAGCATTTATGGGAAAACAACAGTGGGCTGTCGTCTTGTGATGAATGCTTCCTAATATGTAGCATGTGTGATATTTAGATTTTTACATTTTAAAGTATAACCTGTAACAGAAATACAAGACTTTACACAACAAGCATCCTGGAGAAACATCTATATCTGAGATTTAAACAGTGTGGGACAGTATAACCTGGTAAACTAACTGGTTTACCAGTTAAAAGCAAAACACAGAGAAGAGAGAGACAGATTTATTCATCTTAGGGAATCCTAGCACCCAGGAGCTCACAGAAATAAACAGACAACACAGCGTGTCATGTTCTGAAGGATAACGTTCCTGCAGAACACACAGAAACACACGTGTCTAAGATGAAATATTCTGCCTTTCATTGGGCGTCGTTTTGTTCTTTGACTGAATTGTGCCCTAACAAGCGTTTAAAGCGTAGAAAAAGTCAGAGTTCAGATATAAAATGCACTAACTGGTTAAAGTTATTGAGTGTACCTGGTTACTGAGGCTGACAGCCAGCTTGTTCAGTGATACAGGATGAGGACAGTCGGCTCGGAGGAAAACCTGAAGCTGGATGGGCTGGTCCACGTGAAAACTGGGAGAGTGGAACTTGGCCTTACACTGAACTGGAGTCAGAAGAAAGAAAGGTCAGAAACTTTGATTTATCCTATGCTGAATTCTCTTAAACCTTTTGTCTTTTAAAGAAAACTCTTTCAGACTCTTTAACTGTCTGAAATGAAACATGTTTGAAACATGTGACTTACTGAATGGAATGTAATCCTGCACTTCTATACTAAACTCATTAGATCCAGATAAAGCCATGCGGTCGTTCCACAGCAGCGTGGCTGCACTGACGGAGGACGGATCACAGTCCAGCTCCGAGTCAGGAACCTCGTTCTGATGGAGAGGGACAAAGAAAATAATAAAAACATGTAGATTAACAATCTGCACCGAGCATCAGGTGTTTTCATTGAGTGATGAAGTGATGGAGTCAGTTTACCTTCAGGACTTTGAGCAGATTTTTCTCAATCCTCTCCTTTTGCTGCTCCTTCAGGGTTGAAGCTAGTGAGCAAGTGTATAAATATAAAATGAGCTTTTCCACAGCATTAATACAAGAACTGTTCAACTGGTAACTCATTGAGAAGGCTGACATGGATGCTGCTATCAGTGAAGTAAGTGTTTCCACACTTGCCAATATGACCAACAGAGGCCGACAGAGGCTTGTTGGGTGAGTGGGGTGATGATTGCCTTGTCCATTTTGTTGTTATAACACAATATTCCTGCTTTTACACGCACCACAGATTATTCTCTCAAAAATATATAATTCAAAATGTGTAATCTAAGAAAATCAAAGGGAAAAATACTGATTTTAACTTTAGACTGTAGATAAAAAGTGGACGTAGTCTCCCAGTTGCATAATAATTGAAAAACTCTTGTTCGGAAACCTTGAGATTGAGATTTGAGCAGCACTATAATCAGTGTCTGAAGATGACACCAGCTGTCAATCACACTTCTATTCACATCAATCACATCTATTTTCCTGTAAATGGGAACATCATTTACAAAGTTGTTCTATTGAAGAGCTGTTGAGACCATTCACTCCTCAGGAAAATGTTTGACTTGACTGAGTGAGAAGCAGCTAATTTTATGTGTTAGTACGATGGACAGCATAGATGGACCGGCTCTCAGTAGCTTACCTCTGCCCAGAAGCTCCATGCAGTATATGATGTAATCTTTGACACTGGCCATCAGATAAGCACAGCGCAGAGCTGTGGTCAGTATGGCAGTCAGGAGTCCCCACCAACGCTCTGTACGATAGTCACACATCACATAGTCCAACAGCCTGACGACACAACAGACAGACACACGTTTTAAGATCATCTGTGGAGTAGAACTGAACAATGATCTCAATGATCTCAATGATCTCAATGATGTGATCACAGCCACTTGTGAATGGCCCCAGTGAATGTTGAGGAGTTTCTCATCAATACTACTTTAACTGTTAACCTCATTCATCTTGGTGGACATGTGTGTGAAACCTGCAAGAGCTGCTTCTCTCATGGTGTCCACACACTGCACACGCTGCCTCTGGCACAGTGACTGGACGATTTCCAAACTCACAAACTTTCAAGGATTTCAAGGATCTGTCTGTGGGAACTCTGGAATACTAACAATGGTTAAATCTTTATTTCAGCATGAGGAGAAGCCTGATTGACTCAAGCTCCCATCGTCTTCTTCTCTCTGTCACTCATGCACACTCACGTGCACGAGCGCGCTCACACACTGCCACAAGCAACATGCTGATAGTGGACACGTCTGTATGTCATGACATCAGTGTGTATTTGAAGAAAAGGCAAGGGAAGCCAGGTGAACCATGTGACACACACCCTAACTGCAGCCTTTGTGATTTAGATTTAGATTTAAAAATGGTTAGTTGTTCCGTTTTATATCACACTGTAACACCAATGTTTAGTAGTTGCAGTAATCATCAGCTACACATGTTCTAAAAGGAGGAAATGCTTTCACAGTATTTGATTAATGTTGACGTAACACATACGTTTGGTGAGTGATAATAAATGTGACAACATTTTTCAAGTTCATCAAAGACTGTCAGATATATGATCCTTTCACACAGTTTCAGAGTGTGTCTGCAGTTTGAACCTCGCATGAACCGGGTGTTTCTCGAAACATGAATATCACAGATGTGATAGATGTGTCATTTACATACAAAACTGCTGTTTCCTTACTTTAGAGCTTTGGTGTAGTCTTTAGCGTGGTAGTATTCCTCTCCCATAAGCACCACTAACAAACAGACAGGACATGAGTGTTAAACAAAGATCACAGTCATTTTAACTTTTAACACTGTTAATACAGTTATAGAAAACATGGACTAAACACTCCAAACTCACTGATCCTACAGCTGTGCATCGACACTGCTCTGATTACAATGATACTCACTGAGGTGACTCTTCATTCTGGGGCACTTGTACTTCTTAAACTGGGCAACAGCATTACTGAGGAGCGCTATTATCACCTCCTATGGCAACAGAGACAGAAGCATGTTATAATCCACAGTCCAGGCTTGCAGTATCTGTATGGAATAAGCATCAATATTTAAACAGCAGAAGGTCATTGTTCTGAAGAATGTGAAATATTTAACACTGATTTCATCTAAAGCAACATCCCATCAGTCTGAAATCTGGACTTATTGGTTATTCAAGACAAAAAAAAAACAATTGGGACTTTGACCACATTAATGTGTAAAGTGCGCCTCCACTTACAGAATGTGGTACATCGCTCTCTTTAATCTGCAGAGCCAGAATCCCTGTCTTCTCCTTCTCTGCATCTGGAGGATCAATACCTGAAAAACAAACACCTTTGTAAACATCTGGTCAGAGATGCTTCATCAATAATAGATGATGATGACTTGTGCCTACTCTGGTGTCCTTGTCTCCATGGTCTCTGTCCATAAAAGTCCAGTCCTCCACTCTGAGTGTCCAGAGGATCCGGGGAAGGGTAACTCACTCCAGCCTAGAAGCATAAACCATGAGCACCTTCTCATTCAGATGATATGAGCTGTGTTTTCCACAGAATGGGACCAGAGCACAGCAGTCACTGACAGGTCACAGTCGGGAAACAGCAGGTGTAAATAATCATAATGTAAATAATGGCTGTGTTCCATTTAGCTGGTCCGAGTGTGCATGCTGAACACAACAGAGCCATTACTACTGTGATCACACCTGTGCTTGTCCTGATAAAACATGGCTGCTCCTGCAAAGGGTCCATTAATTCAGTGTGTGTGTGCGTGTGTGTGTGTGTGGGGCACATCAGTGTGATCACCTGACACAGCTGCTGTGCCAGTTGCTTCCTCTCCTGGCTGTAACAGGCAGCCTGCTGGTAGTAGAAACCAGGGTTCTGGGTCTGGATGGCTGTCAGACCCAGTTTTATTGCTTCATCAAAGAGTTCACCAAACGACTGGAACCTGACAGGAAACACACAGGAACACACGGGAAGAGAGGCGTGCATGTGTTCTCATCAAACAGGAATACAGATGACATCCTGACACAGTATGTGTCTGCAGAATGAAAGTGACTGGAGAATATCATCAGTGACAAACAGAGGTAACATCAGTGTTCAACTGAATGAGATCATTGACCTGAGTGTTCCTTAAACACCCTCAGATCTTCTGATGACTCCAAACTGTCTGACATTTCCCTCTGATCTCTCTCATCAGTAGTGAACTGCTGTTTTGTTTTATTTTGGGTTGTGTTTAGAGTAAAACCTCGACAGACTGTTGTGTGTCAGCAGTTTCAGAAACACTCAGACTGTCCATGCAACAACAGCCATCACAAAGTCCCTGAGATCAAACGTTTACATCATTCTGATGCACCGTCGTCATGGCTGATTGAATAATCGTGAATAAGCAGGCATTCCTAATAAAGTGCTCAGTGGCACTGCAATGATTCATCAAATATGAATCAATTACTAAACACCTGCTATTTTGATAATCAATTTGTCATCCAGTGTGGGATTTATTAGAATAACATGTTTTATGATTTCAATGTCCAAAATGTCAATATCATCTTGAGTGAAAGTAGTATGTTTACACCATTTACTGCATTTTAAGGAAGAAACATCTACTACATTCATCAAGAATAATAATAATAATAATATAATGATTAATCCATTATGGACAGAACTGTACGTGTTAATGAACAGTGTGTGCATCTTACTGTTTAGACATCCATGCAGTGTGTTCAAAGGCCAGTTCAGCACTGCCAATCTTCTTCTTACACAGGTCAATGTGTTTCCTGAACTGAGCTATAGCATCTAGAGGAGTGTTGTGCTGGAAACACAGACGACAGATCTACAGAGAGACAGGAGAGACAGGAGAGACAGGTAACATGTAATCATTGCAACCATGTGACAGGGAGCCAGTATGCGCTGCTAAATACAGCACAGCCATTATTCATTTGACTGCATCTGTATCAGACAGTGAAGTATACAGTAAGACGTGATGGGTGGAATCAAACCCAGGTCAGTCCAATTGACCCTGTGCTCTCCCAACTGAACGACCCAGCCTCACCATTTCACAATATTATAGGTTGTTTTTTTTTGTTGATTGTCAGAGCCCGCCTCCTCTCGTCATCTCCTGTTCCTCTGCCCTCATTCCACTCTTCATTCACAACATCTGGGCACAGTTCACTGACAGATGCTTCAGTGTGAACATACACTGAACTCCCTGTGCATTGGTGGACTTTGATGCCACTGAAGTGTGACTACACACATCACTCCACACAACTCTTTTAATAAAAACAGATCAAACAGAGAAACACACCTTGTAGTTGATGAATCCAGCCATAGTTTTGATTTCCAACATGTTGGTTTCATGGGCTCTGAGCTCATGGACAAGACTGTATGCAGTTCTGTAATACCTGTAAAAAACACACACACACTTACACTTGGGTTTAAAGGCCAGTACAGATTATGATGCTTCATAGGTGTGCCATCTGCTCTACAGGTGTTTGTGTCTGTTTCACACATTCTTGCAATAAGAAAATCATAATGAGTTTCATGATGATCATTAATATACCAAACCATTGCTGACATAGTATAATAACTATTTTTCAGTGACTTCATCTCCTCTGTTGAAGCCAAGCTTTATCTTCATCTCTCCCTGGTGATCAGATCACGACTGACAGTGACTGACATGCACAGTTGAGCTGTTTGAAATGAATAACATGTACCCTGAGTGTGTGCGGTGCACTCTTTAGCCCTCACAGTTGATGACAACGTGCCGGTAGAATCAAAGTGTGAATGTGTGTCGTCGCACTCACTTGAGAGCGTTCTGTGTGTCCTGTTTCAGCTCACTGAAGAAAGCGATCTTAAACTGGTGTCTGACAAACAGCAGCTGAAAACACATTTAAAATGGAAACATTGTCACATGACTTCATGTTGGGACAGTTTGTACAGTGGTTTGCACAGAGGTTCAGGGTGAAGGGTGGCTGATAATACCTGATGTGTGGTTTTGTTAAGAAACTCCTTGTGTGATTTGACACGACGAATCTCAGTGTAGTAGTATGTCTGAGCATGTTCATAGAAGGCGTTCTCCAACCTGCAAGATCACACTCATTATCTAATGGAACCAGTAGAAGGCCACACCTGCAACTTAAGCTTCTAGCCTGACTTTCCAGCTCCCACTGCTGTCCGTGCAATATTTAGTGAATTGTTAATTACCTTATAATGTAGCCCACCAAGTGGTCAGTGTGCGGCAGCACAAAGAGACTCTTGCCAGACAGATCACAAGCATTACAAAGAGCAGCTGCTCTCTCTGATGCTACCAGGTCCTCTCCTGTACACACAACACACATGATTCAGACAAAGGACGGCTAAGACTGGCTAATGCTTTTGGTTTCATCTCACATTATCATCAAGTTGTGTTGATGCATCAACATTAAAATTTCATCAAGCTCTTTAAATTTTCCAGTTATGAAACTGGCTTTTGTATTTAGAAACTACTCAAACCACTCGACTCGACATGCAAGTTTCCCAGTGTTCAGAAATGTATTATAAAGCTTAGAAGTGTGGAATGCCAGGATTAATCTTTACCTGGAGGTAAAGGAGTTTTCTTCTGAATTAAAACCACAGCCACCTTGGTGTTCCTGCCCTGAAGACTGGTCCTGCAGACAAACAGACATGCACATGAATTTTACTTTGGCTTTGTTTCTGTGAGGGATGTGCAGCAAAGTCTCATTGACTCTCCCTTCACTTCCCAGCCTACACTACTGGGCTAAAATTAAATTGGGGTCAAAAGTTTTGCTTCTAAACAGAACTAGTGTCACCCTGCTGCACTTCACTATTATCAATGAGGCAACTACACACACACACAATGAGTCAGACATCACACATCACATGTCAGTGTTGAGTAGAATAGATAAATAAATATTTATCTATACCAGGACACATCCCAGTTAGCTTACATAGAAACGACACATTGTATAACCACTGCATGTTCACACAGTGTCCAGCATTGTACTGTTTATCAGTCATTACAAGTTCACCCACTGTGACGCAACAGCAAAGTCTTCTATCTGTATATAAACACTGTATAAAATACTGGACGACATGAACCGAGTCCGGAATATTCACACAATGAACAGAAACATCGAGATGGTAATGCATGAATAATAATACTTAACTTCAAGTGATTTTTAATTCTGAATCTAATTTAATTTTGATTTAATTAGATTCAGCTACTTTAAACAGACTGTTGCTAAATGGATTCATAGAGATACAAGGAGAACATTTCTCCATTTGAAAGTGGCCTCTTAGCTCCAGGCAATACACACACTTTCACACCAAGAATAAAGTGCAATATTGTGAACATAATAACCCTATCCATCTATGGAGAGAGAATCAAGTTCTCTATCTCTCCATTTATCAATCTATCTATTTCTTGCTAGCTATCAGCAGTAACATAGAACATTCAGTATAAGCTCTGTATTACTAATTATCATATTATCGTAATAATTTAATGCATTAATCGGGAAATTTTTACCAAAGACATTGACTTTACACAACTGCTCTGAACACTGTCACTATTTGAGATAATCATCTAGAGAAAGACAAATAAGATCTATAGATGTAAAAAATATAATACAATATAATATAATATGACACCACTCTCAGATGTCAATCAGCTTTTTAATAGAAGAACATAAGAACAAGAGTTAAACCAACCTGACAATCTCCACTTTTGTGGCACATTCAGACTGTTTTTCTTTCCACTGTGGGTCATCCCAGTCCAGTTCATAGAAGAGAACGACCAGAGCAGGTACTAGGTTCAGATGCTTATTCATCCAGCCCGTCTTCAGGATGCCTTTAGGGATGTACCACTCGTAGGAAGTTCGCTACACAGACAGAAAACACATGTCTATTTACAAACACAAAGGTTATAGAGTTCATACACCTAAATAAACTAAAACATTGTTCTCACATAATATCAACATTCACAATTACTTTTTGTTCATGCAAATAAACTGTAATAAACTTCCAATTATGTAATATTTGTGTTTGCTGGGATATCATATTACACTTTTTGGTTTCTCTATCCATCACTCACCTTAGTGCGACATTTCGGGTACTCGTGGTCACCTGGGAGCACTTTGAAAGAGATTGGGACTCTGTCTGCTCGTCGGTTGGCACAGAAGGCATCCCAGATGGCTCGGTGCACTGCATTGAACACCACATCCAGACCGGTCAGAGCTACAAAGGCCATGGGCCTACAGCATAGCTCTGGAGGAAGCTCCCACTGGGAACCAGCCATCATGAAGGTTTAACTATGGATACTCCTGCACATGACAGAGCAACATTCTGGAGTTAGCACAGAGAACTGCTTGTTTAAGTGCTTGTCAAGAATGATTAGGAAGTGGAAACACATGCAACAGAAAATACAATAAATACAATACAAACCTTTCTGTATATCATCTGACAGACAGTATCAATATAGGAGCTCAAACGTTAGCCTAAACCACACAAAGCTAGGTTAGTTTGGATTAGTAGGAATCTTATTCTGAAATTCTTACTCAGTTTATATATTTTGTGTTGGGCTGCAGTTTCTCCATTACAATATGATACGGTAAACTTCATTGTCCCCATGGGAGCATTTGTTTTGGGCTCAATGGTGCCGTATACGTGACAATCAATACATAACAAGTCCACGCATCACAGTTAATAATTAAATAAACATAATAAAAAGAGAGGCAATAGTGACGAAGCAAAAGCAGAAGGTTTAGTATGGTCTTAAATTCATTTTAAAAATATTTTTAAATATTTCATTAAAGAAGGTAATAAGTAAGGAATTAACGGTACCTTTGGGAGTATTCGTTCTTGTTACACATATTTCTTAAACAGTTTATCAGTTATTGTCTGAAAATGAGTGAATGCGATTTCATTACAGAGGGAAATGTCACTGCAACATCAATGGACATTTCAAGTAAAACTATTTAAATCACGATGTGCTTTGTGGACTTTCTTTATTGCTTCACAAATAAATGAAAAGGGAATAATGTTGAGTGTTCAAAGACAGACCCTCATTTGAGCGATCAATTAGCAGGCAGAGATCTTTATAGATGATTATTATTATTATTGTTTATTACAAATATTATTATTTTTGTTGTTGATGGTGATGTTAACATAAAAGCTATAAAACGTTGTGTATTTGCTCCACATTTTGTGTTAATATTTATATCAATTTGATTATTATAATTACCTCATTGTTTTTTCTGCTGCTGGTTTATTTTTCCATGTCAATTTATTGCAGGATCTCATAAATAAGTATTAATTTACACCAAAGGGTATTTTTTTAAACAATTCAAACCACCAAACGCCGACATGAACCCACAGGATTTAAGGAGAACTTACGAGGTCACAAGACTTAGGGTTAGCAAATCACTAGCTGACACTTCTCTTATTTACTCGGTGCAGACTGAAGCTCGGCGACTCTTTCTCCTCAGTTTACAAGTGACTTTTCTCCAGCTGCATATAACTATGTGCTGTACATTTAAACAGCGGATGACATATTATAATTGCACTGGTAATGTTCATATGACATTAATGGACTAACTGTTGAAACGAAAGCGGAAGTGATATATCCTCACTTGGCTAACGCTGCTACTCAGGACTCCTGTTGTCATGTTAGCCTAATGTTTATCCTCAATTAAACTGTAGAAAAATTCAGTTGAATGTGAAGTCGTTGATGAATTAGATAGTTACTTACCTCAGCTGCATTACTTTGAATGAACTAGTAACGGTGCTAGCTCCAGCTAGCCTGTAGGAGCTAGCAAGCTGCACTTCACTCTTGCGGCTATCAGTTAGCGTTAGCTTAGAGGGCGAGGTTAGAGATTTCACAACTATATAAACGCCAGTGTCGTTTTAGTTTAGCGCTGTCTGACTTCGTTTGGGCCAATCCCAAACTCTGGTCGCCATGTGACAGCTTGTCACGAATGTGTCAACATCTCAGCCGGAAAACATGAGATAATTCAACAGCTGTTTTTGAAGCATCAATACACTAGCCAGCTAGTTAGCTGCCTGTGGCAGAGTGTCATCAGCACTTCCGGCTCGACCTTTCAGAATAAAACCACTGTGCATCAACTAAATCATTATCACTTCAACGATCACAATAAAACTATAACCTAATTATTATTTTTAAGTAATGAAGGCATATATGAGAGTATAAGAGTGGAAAAATACAAACGAGTGCCTTTGTTACAAACCACTGACAGCAGCAGTATAAATACAGTTATAGTTTATATATAGTCAATTATATATTATAATAATAATTAAAATAATATAACACAAAGACATTATACAAACTACAAATACAATGTTTTTGAAGCTGATACCATAAATGTAAAATAAACATAATTCTTGTGCTGCAAGGACATCGATATATGTACCCTACAAGACTGTAGGGTAGATTATGCTAAATACTTCCCTGCCTTCTCTCGTATATTAAAATACTATTTAAAATAGTGTCATTACAATAAGATGAATAAATATGACATGCATGTCCTCCGTGTGCAGCTGTGTGCCGCTGGTCTGCAGCTCAGTCTGGGTATAAAAGGAAAGTTGCAGCAGGAGTAACGCGTGGAGTCCTGCAGCTTCCTGTCTGTCTGTCTGTCTGTCTGTCCTCCTGAGCAGACAGACAGGCAGCCGCATCCTCCCACTGCGGTCTGAGGACACGGACTCTCCTGCAGCTATGGATGAGGATCCCGCGCTCATTATTGGAACACTGGCACCGGACAGGATTGTGATCCTGCTGAAGCCCGCTGAAGGTGAGAGTCCTCGCGGCGTGGACAGATGCGTCTGCTGTGCGCGCGCGCGCGCGCGTGTGTGTGTGGAGCATGTGGACCAGAGAGCTGTATGTTATAGTAGTGACACGTTAATGTGGGACATGGGCTTCTCTGTCCTCTGTGAGGATGAAGAGGAGGATGAGGGTGAGGGTGACCGTGTTATTGGTTGGGGTGTTGTTGTGTTTTTGCTCGGGTGAAAATGATGATGCAGTGAATCATCGCAGCTACGCTGGTCGTTACAGACAGAGTACCTGATACACAGTGGCCTGTAGTGTTGTTACTTACAACAGCTGAGTTATTATTGTGAATGAATGGATGAATGAACCTCTGTCTTCAAAGTCAATCAATACGTAGTTAGAGTGATTTGTTGATGCAAAAACATCTGCTTTTATTTACAAGTAGTCATTAACATACAGGGACATTGTTGGTGCAGAAGAAACACAATAACAAGAAAAACACTAGTAAAAAGGATACACACATTTCTTTATTTGGTGCACTAACTCACTCTCACACAGATCTGATCCTAAATCAAACAAACAATACTCCTAATGTTTCCTGCCTTTGAGAGGATACAAATACTCTCCTCACTAAATACACCAGCCAATCCAAAGCACTTTAAAACGACCACAGTGCTGCACAAGATAATAAATACTTAAAAACTCACATGAGAAAATACACCCAAAAAAAAACAGCTAAAGTAAATGAAGAGACATAAAACATAGGTAACAGAATCTTAAATTAAACATCAAGGTGCACGTCGTAAAATAGAAGCAATGATTGTGACTACTTTAGTTTTAATAAAATATTTACATTTCAAAAGAATTATTTGAGCAATAAATAAGTCAAGTTTAAACATTTTTAAATGAGGAGTGGTGTGTGTGTGTGTGTGTGTGTGGCTGAAGCCCCCTCCTCATTCATTCAGGACAGACAGACAGGCAGACAGACTGGTGTATAGATGGTGGTGTCATGGAGTCTCACTGACCTTTGACAAAGGTAGATCCCGTGTCTGTGTCAGAGATTCGTCAGTGAGAGCAGAGGAAGTGATGTCAGAGAGTTCCCAGCATTCCCACGAGAACTCCGTCCAATGTTTATCACTTAACTGCTGCCACATCCACAACAACCGTGAGAGGGTTGTACTCCAGTGATTTAAGTTTACAAAAGTCTTCTTTTACATGAAGGGAACATTTTATTCTAATGAAGGAAAAAACTTGTGTTTTAATATTTATAATTAATGGAAACATTGCTATTTGATAATGTGAGGTAGTGGGAGCACCCATGTTTGTGACCTGGTCATGTTCTCCTTGTGTTTGTGTGGGTTTGCTCTGTGTTTCATGTCAGCTGCTTTGGCTCCAGCCGACCCTGCGACCCCTGTGACCCCTGTGACCCTCAAATGGATGAATGATATTTTCTAATCAGGGCTGAAGTGTTTTTTTCTGCTGAATCAAACGAGCATCTGTTGGGACCACGAGCTTCAAACTCCCTAATGAGCCAAACAGTGAAGTTTACAGTCTGATCGTCAAGGTCCAGCTGTTACTATAGGAATTATGGGATGCAAGTCATAAAGAACAAAACACCACGGCTGTCTTTAGATGAGGGTTTTGAACTCTTCATCATCAGTTACAACCTCTAACCACACTCACACACATATGGCAGAATATTCACTCGATCTGAATGACATTACTCTTAAAGGGTCAGTGCAGTGTTTTTGAGAAACATTATATTATGCAGAGCTATTGTGTTACAGTCCGCTGACGAGAGACCAGGACACAACAGCAACAGCAGAGACACTGTTAACACTGTCCCAGTGAAACCATCACACTTTCTCACCATGTTCCTGTGTCATGATGCAGCAGCTTCACTGTGACTGTCAATGTCAACCACTGGAAGCTTTGCCTTCTTTTACAACATCACTCCAGTGTGTACACTGTGTTCCAGTGTCTCTCTCTCTCTCTCTCTCTCTCATCGTGATAGTATCTTCACCCTCAGCAGCATCACAGGGAGGTGACGATGCTGCTGCTGCTGCTGCTGCTGCTGCTGCTGCTGCTGCTGCTGCTGCTGCTGCTGCTGCTGCTGAGTCATCGCTCTGCTGCTGTAAACTGTGTAAAGGACACACCTCCTCGTTCTAAGGGGAGTGGCTCCCGCTCGGGTAGAACCTGTCAGTCCCTTGTTGTTATTTATAGGATGACGCTGAGAGGGCGACACCAAAGCCAGTGATCGTTTACTGTATTCAGTATGAAACATAATGAGCAGCCCAAGAAAAGGAATTTGGCTGGTAATCGTAATGTTGCTGGTTCCACTCCCGGCCTGACCTGGTATCCCTGAGCAAGGTGCCCTATCCCCATTGCTCGTCATTAGTTGAACACTCTAAATGGACTGACACATCCAGCGTGCTCCTACTGTCCCAGGCCTGGATAGAATGGCACTATTATCTTATGTTCATGTACTGTTTACACACTGCTTATTTCTATATAAATAAAATAATAAAAAGTCAGGTGTAGTTTTGTGACAGAATGAATCCACTTGTGTTCTGTGTGATGAACATTCCTCTCACTAACACACGGTTCTGAAGGTTCTGCTCATAGTTAGATAAGAGGAGACAAACTTTCAACTGCACTCATTTGGTTTGTGCACAAAAACAACATCATTTCCGGGTTTGGTAACATTTTGAAAACAAGTGCTTTATTTATGGTGAACATCAGATCAAAGACTGCATGTGACACACACACGCACACACACACACATTACAGAAAAATCAGATCGTCCAAACGTTACAGTCACCAGAGACAGAATCTGATCTGGGTTTTCTATGTTTGATGTGAGGAATTCAAAGAGGGTCACGTCTGATTCTTCTGTTTTACAGTTTTACCACATTTGACTTGAATGTCTAAATCCTAGGAGTTGAAGAGCTCCTGTTTTTCCTCCTGTGTTCTGAGTGAGTGAGTGAGTGAGTGAGTGAGTGAGCTATCTCAACAAGATGAAATGTTGTCCAACATGCAGCAGCTCCCTTCACACTGTGATGATTCAGCACATTTACTCTGAATATTATTCAACATGCAGATTTCCATCTGCTGTCACAATCACACAAACATGCAGCAGAGGTTTAAAGCTGATGTGTAACTGCATCAACAACACCACGTTCAAATGAAATCATCTTTGTTTTCAAGACATTCAATTACAGCTAACGCACAATTAGAAAAGTAGTGACACAGTAACATCATCATCAGCTCTGGGAAGCGCTCACTCACTCACTCACTCACTAACGATCGTGGAATATTTATATTATATATTTATATGTATAGGTACTTAAATAGTCACAGCTAGTGTGTGTGTGTGTGTGTGTGTGTGTGAGGGTGTTGTTGGACACTGATAAGACAGTGGGAGGACGACACTGATAAGCTGTAAATGCGTGAGCTCCCTGTGTGTGTGTGTGTGTGTGTGAGATTATATTTACTCACGTATAAATACACTTCTGCATAGTTTGTATTTCACTTCTTTCATTCATAAACCAGTGAGGAGGTTCTCTGTCTCCTTCGTCTCCTTCGACTCTTTCGACTCCTTTGTTTCCTTCATTCTCTGGATATGAGGCGGGGCTAAGGTGGGGGGGGCGGGGTCACGCTGCTTCTTATCCAACAAACACATTAGTACATTGTGTGTAAAGGTTTTTTGTCTGTGTTTTTGTTGGCACACTTTAGACTGAGCGTGTTGGACAGACGGCTGCACTGACAGACAGACGATGGTAAGACTCTTCATTTGTCTGTGATCAGGAGAGAGAGACGTGGTCACATGGTCACGATCAGTCTTTAAATGAAGTATATACTGTGTGTACTCACTTACATGAAGGATGTTATAGAACCTAATGAGGAAGCAATGAAATCTATATGAAACCATAAATATGTTTTTAAACCTGTTTGTTTTCTTTCTTTCATGTTTGTTTGTTTGTTTGTTTGTTTGTTTGTGGTTGACATTCCATTTATCATGTATGTTGTTCGGTAGATGTGTTTTTGTTGTATTGTATAGAGTTAGAAAAGAAGGACGTCGGGGGAATCATTAATGTGAATATTAGACCTCGTGTGCTGAAACAGTGACATCATCACAGATTTAATGTTTACACCTGAATCTGCACATTACATAAAAAACATTGGGACTTAAACTTTATATAAACAATAGAAACACAGTTTATATTGAAGCTCTTTTTTTATGAAAAAGACAAAGGAGGAGTTATGATTCAGAAGTGCATTAACAGTGTTTCTGTTCCCACAAATAAACATTTAACACAACATTACACAACACATGAGCACGGGTTGATTATCTTCCCTTGACCTCACAGTGACGTCTGAATCATCACTAACTCGATGAATGACTTTTTCTGAGTTTGAATAGAATGAAAACTCTGCACTGAGGTTTGAGTCCTTTGCTAAATGTCAATATTATGTATTTTAGTTTAAGTGATGTGTTTCATCAGTGATGGAACACAGAGCAGAGACATGTGAACAAACCCACAGAGATCAGGTGACATCTCCTCTTGTCTCTTTTCAGTTTTACAGATTCATTCTTGACGACGACCAGTTTACAGTAAAAAGACAACAGAAGATGATTTGAACCAAATAGAATCAGGTACATAATATTGTCTTTAAAATGTATGGAAAATGACCAGTGACTGATAATAACAAGCTGCATGAGTATGAGTTTAAATATGTTGTTCATTTCACAGAAGAGACAAAAAAGTATAGATCTGTGTGTTATAGACACAAGCACGACCGATGATCCAACATCTATACTTTCGTCTTGAATCCTCTGTGAATCCTCCATCACAGTCCTCACAAAGTGCACTATTATTATTATTGTTGTTATTATTATTATTATTATTATTATTATAATAATATCCAGTTATAGTTTCAGCATCTAAATACCTGACAGACAGTTGGAGCAGCTGTTGTTGTCACTAATATTTAACGTGTTAACACTTTTCATTTAATCTCTGATTAGATCCAGATTATGACTGAATTAGAAGCCACGGGCGTGGGGGAGCATCCCCCTCCCTACATAATCTTTGTGGTGGTCTTCCTCTTCTTCATCACTGGCCTGATGGGCTTCCTCATCTGCCACTTGCTGAAGATGAAGGGATACAGATGCAGAGCTGGAGACATGGATGCTGATGAAGAGGAGGAGGAGGAAGAGAAACTTGGAGGCATTGCAGATGGTGAGAACCTTAGATTAGCCACATTTATAGATGTGTGTTTACACTGATCACATTTTTGATCTTTAAAAACACGTCTTCTTCTTCTTCTTCATCTTCTTCTTCTTCTTCTTCTTCTTCTGTGTTTCAGAGGAACATGAGGATAACCAGGACACCGTGGACCAAATCCTCAAGTGCATCATGGAGAATGAAGGTGACTCAGTTGCTGAAATGTTTATTTTTGGATGCACTTCTTCTTCACTTCTTCACGTTTGTCATTGCTGGTTAGAAACAGATGTGAGATTAGATTATATTCTTATTCCATCCAAATTACACGGCTCTGCTTGTCTCCAGCTAACATGGAAGCCTTCAACGAGATGTTGGGAAACCACAACGTGTGTGTGCGTCACGACCCCAGGTAAACTACTGTGTGTGTGTGTGTGTGTGTGTGTGTGTGTGTGTGTGTGTGTGTGTGTGTGTGTGTGTGTGTGTGTGTGTGTGTGTGTGTGTGTGTGTGTGTGTGTGTGTGTGTGTGTGTGTGTAAACTGACGCCCACATATGAAACTTGACTTTCAAACGTCCATGATGATGATGATGATGATGATGATGACGTTGATTTCCAGGCTGCGTCAGGAGTCTCTGGGGGGCGTTCCCCCTCATCACCACACAGTTCACTCAGGCACAGAACACAACTCGTGCCACCTGTGTGCTCAGGGCCGGTCTAAGAAGGGTCGCAGACCGAGCAGAACCCCGCGCTTCAAACAGCGGCCTGGAGAACAGACGGTCTTCTCTGTCGGCAGGTAACACGTGTGCAACAGCACGAGCTCACATGTGAAGACGACTGTAAACCGTGTGTCGCTCTCCTCGCAGGTTTCGCGTCACACACACGGATAAGAAGCTCCATGGAAGTCCCGGTCAAATGGTCAGTTCAGGAGACAATCTGGACCAATCACAGGACAGCGAGGAGCAGAAGGGCGGCGGCTACAACCTGAGGAGCATGTTCAAAGACACCCGACCTGCCTCAGACACCGCCAATGGGGCGGTGCCAAATGTGGGAAAGAGGAGGAAGAGTGTGACCTTATTTGGGCTGAGGCAAGGCAGTGACCCTGTCGCCATTAAAGTCATGGACACTGGAGCTATGAAACTCGCTGTCCAGAAGCAACCTGTGGTGCAGGAGGAGGAGGTGCAGGAGGAGGAGGTGCAGGAGGAGAACACTGTGATATCTACTGATAAACCTGGTTTTAAACCTGAGAAACCAAAACATCTCATCCCAGGGTCCGTTAATCCTCGCTCTTCCCAAGAAAAGAAAGAATCCCAGGACGTTAGCTCTGGTCCTGAACCGGGCGTAGACCTCACCACCGGCTCTTCTTCTGCCCCGAGATCGCTTTTCATTTCATCTCCCACGAAGAAAGTGGGACATGATGCAGAGAAGGTCTCTCCTGATCCTGGACCTCTGCAGACATCCACACCCATCGTTGCCATGACGGGATCCATCCCAGGTTTCACCCTGGTCCACCCCAGCAGTCAGTCTGAGTCCAGTTCTTGCACAGTGTTTCCAGTCACTCAGACTCCTCCTGACCCAGACTGCAGCCCAGACCTCGACCGGGGCTTTGGTGCCAGCCTTGCTTTGATAAGTTTAGGCTCCTCCCCTCAGTCTTCTTTCCCGATCAAAACCCCATCATCTTCCTCTTTGTTAAAAACTCCCTCCTCATCCCAGGCTGAGTTTTCCCCGCTCCACACTCCAAGCCCCAAACTATCATTTAGTCAAACTGTGTTTAATCAAACTTTATGTCAGACTCCAGTAGAGGGCGCTCTGTCACACAGTCTGCACAGTAACCCTAAACCTGACAACATCCCAGACCAAAGAGCTTCACCTGCTCTGACTGTGAGGTCCGGGAGCAAAGACGACGCGGCCTCCGCTCCGCGAGCGTCAGCTCCACGTTCACCAGTGGGCGGAGCTTTGATAGCTTCTGTTCTGTCCTCTCCCTCTGACGGACAGAGCAGTTTGTGTCTGTCCTCCTGCAGCCCAGGCTCCTCCTCCAGCAGAGTAAGTCATGTGGCCATCATCAAAGCCAGTCCTGACAGCAAGAGAGAGTTCTCTGTTGTCACCATGCTGGAGGAAGAAGAGGAAGAGGAAGAGGAAGAAGAAGAAGAAGAAGAAGAAGAAGAAGAAGAAGAAGAAGAAGAAGAAGAAGCCTCGACATCAGTCAAAGACCAAACAGCAGAAACTCATGAAGTTGACAAGGTGAACGTTGATCCAGCAGCTGGAGACATGAGCCAAGAGAAAGACGACATGGTGGAGATGGAGGATATTAGAGACTGTAAGGTGATGCAGGAGGAAGAGGAGGAGGAGGAGGAGGAGGAGGACACAACACACCCTGGACTGAGAGGTGAAGACTCCAGAACCATCATGTGATCATACAGACAGAAATGTATTATAATGAAGTAATGATGATTTAACCACAGCAATGATTAATAATCACAGTTTAAAGTTAGGAAATGTAAAAACAGAAACTTTATTAATAATAATAATAATAATAATAATAATAACAATAATAACATGTTAGGAGCAGCAAAAGCAAAGTGTAAAAACCCGTTTGCTTTTTTACTGTGGATCAGCTGATGATTGACAGACGTCTGCTTCCTGCCGCGCGTCACATGACGAAACTTTAACACTTTCACTATGAAATGGAAACAAAGTGAAAAAGTGATGGTTCAGGATTGTCGAGCTGGGATTTCATTCAAAAACTTCACAGCTTCCTGTTGACATAGATTTAATCAGGTGACTGCCGCTTAACCCCGCCCCCAAAAACCATATATTCATTAGGTCTGAGACTTGAGTCTCTGCTGAGAGCGATATATTATTCTGACTCAGCGTTTATGAACGTATGAATCCGTTAACGACACGTTTGTGCTGAGTCATGATTCTCCAACTGTGTAACAAGTGATTATTGTTGAAATAAACAAACACAACATGATTGTTATTTACACTCGTACAGTCTGAGTTTTATCTGTCTCATACTGATTCCCATCCCATAATATTGACCTCATAGATTTGCCTTTCAGACTCTTTGACATGTCTGAACTTTGACCTCGGGAGTCACTTGTCTTCCTTCCACACACCAAACAGCACAGTAAGAATATTAAACGTGTCACAATGGTAGTGATTTTATGGTTATTACAATTCCACAGGGCCACACGGTGGTGTAGTGGTTAGCACTCTCGCACACACACACCCCTGTGTGTGCGTGGGTTCTCTCCGGGTTCTCCGGCTTCCTCCCACAGTCCAAAAACATGCAATGTGGGGATTAGGTAAATTGGACACTCTAAATTGAGTGTGAGAGTGAATGGTTGTTTGTCTCTATCTTTGTGTGTGGCCCTGCGATGGACTGGCGAACTGTCCAGGGTGTGACCCCGCCTATCGCCCCATGTAGCTGAGATTGGCACAGCAGCCCCCGCGACCCTCTGGTGGAGGATAAAGCGGTTAGATGATGACTGACAATTCCACAGAATTTGTGGACACAACTTTTCAATCATCACGTAAATAAACGTCCTGGTTAAAGTAACTTGTGTTGCACATGTTTGTTTAGATTATAACAAGTAACTAAATAATACAGAATGATCACAACGAGATCAAACTTTGAAACATCAAAGAGTTCATATTATTTATATATTTTATAGCTTTTGTTTACATCCACGTTAAACAACCTCAAACATTTGCCTCAGTTTTAATGTAATATATATAATAATTAAATGAATCATTCTTTGCTGTGTCGGTTCTTTTCTCCTCCTGCTCTAACACACACACACACACACACACACACACACACCTCCTCAGTCAGTGAACTGCACATTAGTAACAAACTCTTACAATAGATGACACTAATTATCAGGAAGTGATTAAGAAGAACTCATTTAAGGATTCTCATGATGAGATGTGAAGTCAGTCAGGACGAAGGTGTTCACATTCATGACTTAACATGAAGATAATCTCAAGTAAAATGACAGCTCAGTGATTGATGTCACCATGGTGACACAGTCTGTTTCTTTATTTATTCACATTCCAGCCTCCGGCCCCTGAGACTCCGCTCCACAGCTTTACTGGAAATGGCAAAGTTTGAGTTTACCAGACACAGGTCAAAGGTCAACGGGCCTTCATGGGAATACAACCAGGAAGTGTGTGAGCAGCTGCTGTGGTCTTCCTCTCACTCTTTTATGACTGAGTGAAAACACACTTCATTCTCTCCGTCGCATGTGCTGCCCCCTGCTGTTCATCCAACACAACAGCTGCTACAAGTTCTTTATGTTGTGGTTCCTGTCGTCACATTTGTACAGTCACTGATGCACCTCAGTGAAAGAACCTCCAAAATCCAAATGACAGGGTTATTACAGTGTTTGACGGTGCTGAATATTACACACTGTACTCATCCAAACATCCTCTATAATCTTTTTATTAAAACACACTTGTGTAGAATATTAAACAACATTCAGTTCTAATAATATAGTGTTTAAAAGAAACAACAGCACTGTTTGATTCTGCTCATCCATCACAGAACAACTGAAGAGAAGCTGACACGTTTAGTCTGTGACTCAAGGCTGAGGAGGAGGAGGAGGAGGAGGAGGAGGAGGTCGACACTGAAACACACACACACACACACAGAGGAGATGAAACACTGACACATAAACAATCCTTTTCTATGATGTGTTTAAACAGCACATACAGGTCTGAGTCGGCAGCTGGAGAGATCTGGAGATGTGTGGCTGCTCCCAGCGTCTGAGGACAGAGACAAAGACAAATCAGAGGACACTATCACACTCACAAACAAAGAGAAAAGAACTGCTGGAGCCCAATCACACAACTCAGGAGACAGGAAAAAGTTTTATTTTCAAAGTGCAACAAAAACCCACTCGCAGGAAAAAGTTCTAGAAAAAACAAAGAAACAAACAAAAGAACAAGAACCTGACCTGACAACAGACCATAATATACACACGGTAATGAGGAACAGGTGGACACAATCAGGGCGGGGCGACAATCACAGTGGCGGGAAAACACAAGGGGGAGGAGCAAGTTACCTGAAAAGAGAGGCGAGAGACATTTCAAAATAAAACAGGAAACACAAACTAAACACCAGCAGCTTTGCTGTTCCTGACAGAGGGAGCTGTACTGAACTGATCCAGACTGAACCAAACTGATCCAAGCTGAACCAAACTGAATCAAACTGATCCAAACTGATCCAAACTGAACCAAACTGAATCAAACTGATCCAAACTGAACGAACTGATCCAAACTGAACCGCTGATCCAGACTGAACCAAACTGATCCAAGCTGAACCAAACTGAATCAAACTGATCCAAACTGATCCAAACTGAGAAAACTGATCAAACTGGTCCAAACTGAACCAAACTGATCCAAACTGAACCAAGCTGATCAGACTGAACCAAACTGATCCAAGCTGAACCAAACTGAATCAAACTGATCCAAACTGATCCAAACTGAGTCAAACTGGAACCAAACTGAATCAAACTGATCCAAACTGAACAACTGATCCAACCGGAACTGATCCAGACTGAACCAAACTGATCCAACCTGAACCAAACTGATCCAGACCTGAACCAACTGATCCAAGCTGAACCAAACTGATCCAAACTGAACCAAGCTGATCCAGACTGAACCAAACTGATCAAGATCCAAACTGATCCAAACTGAACCGCGATCCAGACTGAAACCAAACTGATCCAAACTGAACGAAGATCCAAATCCTGAACCAAGCTGATCCAGACTGAACCAAACTGATCCAAACTGATCCAAACTGAACCAAACTGATCCAAACTGATCCAAACTGAACCAAAGTGATCCACTAATCCTTAAACCAGGTTTCTCAGGTGTAATCCAGTATAACTGGTTATCACCACAGTTACAGTGTATCTGCTGCCTCTTGCTGGTCAAACACAGCTACTACATTCAAACTCCATGTCCATGCTTGCATCACTAGTTCATACTTTATGGTCTAATCTGAGAGAGGCTCATAATCCCAGTCAGATTTCTCATTGCGCCTCTCTGCCCACTTCTTTGGCATTTTTAACAACTTAACAACCAATCACAGACACGTTTGACTCTGTTCACCTTTGTCTGCGAGCCTTGGAAAAAAGACCTGCTGTTTGTCCTCAGCACAGATAGGGGGCGTATTAGTGACTGGAGAGCTACAGCCAGGGGTTGGGGGAACTGGGATGGGGGGAGAAAAGGGAGGCATGGTCGGGGTGAGGAGAGGCTGCAGAAAACAAACAACATGACGTGTTAGTCAGAGGACGAGCTCGTTCATCGCTAGCTTTTGGAAAGAATTCTCACGTCTTCTTCTGGTTTCTCCTCCTCACGTACGAGCTCCACCACCAACGACGGGAAGAGACCGACCTGTCCGTTCAGCTCGCCCTCCCAGAAACCATCGTCCACCTGCAACACAGAGGGTTACAGTGGATGTGTGGAAGCTTTGTAATCACACACACACACACACACACACACTCTCCATGGCGACAGCGTATCAGGTGGATGAGCGCCCCCTCCTGAAAGGAAAGCTCCTCTGCACTCTGGGCCTGGTAAGAGTACAGAGCTCTGGCTACACCTGGAACACACACACACACACACTGTGTTATGTAGTTATTAGCATTAGCTACCCTGTAAAACAATACACTATAATAAATACAGGCACGTGATTAGTGGTCTACGGTTTATATACGTCATGACATCAGTGATCCAGTGTGACATAAGCAGCTAGTTAACGTTAGCTCGCTGCTAAGTGCCATCTTCTTATAGAGCTTACTCAAACCTGCTGACAGCGCCATCTACAGGTCTGACAGTGATCACGATTGGTAACAATAAAGTAAATGGAAAACATGTTGTGAAGTACTTCTGTAATTCTGTGGACACCAGAGGAAACGTTGTGTTTAGTTTTATTTCACAGACTGAGGCTGATTACATTTAACCAATGATGTTACTGACTACTTTGATTTCAAAGGAGTGAACACATGCAGAACGTCAGCGTGTTAACAATAAAAACAATAAAGTAATAAGAGATGTCTGACACAGGTCGCACCATCATGTTACTGAATCTTACAAACAAAGAAAAAAGTAATGAAATAAATGAGTTTACAAACAACAGAGACTCCAGAGTAACAGAACATACACAGATATCAACGATGAAAAGGAAGACGTGGACAATGTTTTAAAAACATCTCAGCAAAAAAAAGGAAAAAGGAGGAAAACAGCAAAACACACAGGGACCAGAACCAGGACCAGGACCAGGAAGTGTCGTAAAGCTCAGGAACTGAACACATGAAGCATCAAAGACACAGAGCACAATGGAGAGGCAGGAGAATCAAACACAGGTGAGTCACATCAGGGTGAGGAAGTGTCTTACATGTGTGTAAGATGCTTTGACCTTTGACTGCACTGACCTCTAAGTAATCATCTCACACACACACACACACACACACACTGCTAACCTCTGCTTCCTGTCGTCTCTTTATTCCCAGTGGATGAGATGGAGCTGAAGGAAGCGTCCAGCTGAACAGCGCCCTCTGCTTGTAGACACAGTAACTGCACATATCGCTCAGGAACGTAGCCCACCTGACCACATGCATTACACACCTGCACACATCCCAGTATATACAGTTTACCATCTCACATGAATTCAAGTCACTTTCACGTGTAATCCTGTCAGCAGCATCATTCTCACAGTATGCAAGGATCTGGTTTAGAAAGCCCAGTTTGACCCAGTTTGACCCAGTTTGACCCGGTTCATGGGGTCTGCATGTGTTTGCCTCTGGGTCAGCGTCTCCTCTGTGTTCTCATGAAGCCACAGTTTGAAAATGAAATGCTTGGATTTACATCAGCACAAAGTGAAGGTCACACACAACAACACATGTGACCATGTCAACAGCTGCTGTCACTCCTGCTCAGCACCACTAACTAGTAACTAGTAACTAGCGCTCGCATGTGCACACTTTTGAATGTGGGCCACACAGTGGGTGTAGTGGTTCCTGTCCAGACCCGGGTCAGAACATGTTTTACCTTCAGCCAGTCCTCCATGTCTCCATCTTCTATCACATGGAGCTCCTCCCCTTCCATGATTGACAGCTCATCTGACTGGCTAGCCTGAAGGACACGACAAGCTTTTGTCATAATTATGATGATTATAATTCTTTAGACACATATGGGTTACAGAATAAAGATATCAAATAAAAAGTCATTAAAGTTTCCCCTAACCCTAACTCACCCCTGTAGGTGGCGCTGTATCTCTCTATGAGCTAGTGCGTAATGAACGGGTTTCCTGCATATATTATTATTATTATTATTATTATTATTATTATTAATATTATCGGACTCACAGGTGCATCTGTTGTACCTGATAACTATAGATGACTCTGCAGGCTGCAGGATAAATGCACACTCCAGACGCTGATCCTGGATCTGCAAAGATGTCCACATTCTCATCATCATAGTCCTCAAAGTCAGTCAACTCAAACTCGTCCTCCTGGAAAACACACAGGAAGAAGAAATGCTGTCCTCTGAAGATGAGCGTGATGTGACTCAGGTGTGATGGTGTGTGTCGTGCGTACTGAGAAGTCCTCGGTCGACTTCCTCTGTTCACTGAGCCGTCGCTCTCTCTCCAGCTCCTCCTCCGCCTGCTTCATGGCGTCGTGACGCCACTCTTCAATTCCTGAGACTTTGTCTGACAACAGAGTCAGACGAGCGTCCGCCTTCATCCTGCTGAGCTGAGACAGACAGACAGACAGACAGACAGAGGAACTGAAATAAATATCGACAGCAACTGCATCATCATCATCATCATCATCTCTGCTTTGAGTAAAACACCATATTTCAGTCACATTCTCAATAAATGACACATTTATTAACAAAACACTGTTTCTTCAAGTGAAAATACAACAAAGATACCTTCTATAAAAACTTTTTCATTTGAATAAACTTGGAGTAATAACGTATATTGTGCATATTTATAACAGAAATAATATTTGTTGACATTCCACAAACGCGTGGTGCAGCCAGTGTGTGAACGTGTTACAGAAAACTCTGTGTGTGTGTGTGTGTGAACGTGTTACAGAAAACTCTGTGTGTGTGTGTGTGTGAACGTGTTACAGAAAACTGTGTGTGTGTGTGTGTGTGTGTGTGTCTGTGTGTGTGTGTGTGTGTGTGTGTGTGTGAGTGGTGTGTGTGTGTGTGTGTGTTACAGAAAACTGTGTGTGTGTGTGTGTGTGGCTACAGAAAACTCTGTGTGTGTGTGTGTGTGTGTGTGTGAAACGCAGAAACTCTAAAAACCTGTGTGTGTGTGTGTGTGTGTGTGAACGTGTTATAGAAAACGCTGTGTAAAATGTAGAGTAGAAAACTCTGTGTGTGTGTGTGAACGGTTACAGAAAGCTGTAGAAACTCTGTGTGTGTGTGTGTGTGAACGTGTTATAGAAAAAACTCTGTGTGTGTGTGTGTGTGTGTGTGCGTGTGTGCACTGTGTGTGTGTGTGTGTGTGTGAGTGTGTTAGAAACTCTGTGTGTGTGTGTGTGTGTGTGAGCGTGTGTACAGAAAACTCTGTGTGTGTGTGTGTGTGTGTGAACGTGTTATAGAAAACTCTGTGTGTGTGTGTGTGTGTGTTAGAAAACTCGTGTGTGCAGAAAACTGTGTGTGTGTGTGTCTGAAAACTGTGTGTGTGTGTGTGTGCGTGTGCTGTGTGTGTGTGTGTGTGTGTGAACGTGTTATAAACCTCTGTGTGTGTGTGTGTGCGTAGAACGTGTTATGTCTGTGTGTGTGTGTGTGTGTGTGTGTGTTACAGAAAACTCTGTGTGTGTGTGTGTGTGAACGTGTTACAGAAACTGTGTGTGTGTGTGTGTGTGTGAAAGTTATAGAAAACTCTGTGTGTGTGTGTGTGTGTGTTATAGAAAACTCTGTGTGTGTGTGTTACAGTGTGTGTGAACTCTCTGTGTGTGTGTGTGTGTGTACAGCAGTAAAACTGTGTGTGTGTGTGTGTGTGTGTGTTACAGAAAAAATCAGAAAACTCTGTGTGTGTGTGTGTGTGAACGCGTGTACAGAAAACTCTGTGTGTGTGTGTGTGTGAAACTCTGTGTGTGTGTGTGTGAAAACTCGCGTGTTACAGAAAACCTGTGTGTGTGTGTGTGTGTGTGTGTGTGAAGTGTGTGCAGAAAACTCTGTGTGTGTGTGTGTGTGTGTGTGTGAACGTGAAATAAGAGAAAACTCTGTGTGTGTGTGTGTGTGTGTGTGTGTGTAAGAGAAACTCTGTGTGTGTGTGTGTGTGTGAAGTGAACGCAGAGAAAACTGTGTGTGTGTGTGTGTGTGTGAACGCACAGAAAACTCTGTGTGTGTGTGTGTGTGTGTGTGTGTGTGTGAGCGTGTTACAGAAAACTCTGTGTGTGTGTGTGTGTGTGAACGTGTTATAAAACACTGTGTGTGTGTGTGAACGCGTGTACAGAAACTTCTGTGTGTGTGTGTGAACGTGTAGACGTGTGTGCTGTGTGTGTGTGAAGCGTGTTATAGAAAACTCTGTGTGTGTGTGTGTGAAGCGTGTTACAGAAAACTGTGTGTGTGTGTGTGTGTGTGAAGCAGTTAAGAAAAACTGTGTGTGTGTGTGTGTTATAGTGTGTGTGTGTGTGTGAACGTGTTACAGAAAAACTGTGTGTGTGTGTGTGTGTGTGTGTGTGTGTGAACGGCTAAAGTATAATGTAAAATATTTACTTGAATATACACTATTACCCAAAGGCTTTGATCAATGTGGTATAAAGATGTATTTTATGTAAATGACGTTCACGCTTTCATCACATGTGCAGAAGTGTCAGTAAAGGATTGTGATGAAGATGAAGACGAGTGAGAAAAGCTCTTACCTTGGCTTTCCTGACGCTGTCCTGCACCTCTGTGATCTTCTGCTCCACACTGAGCCCCGTCTCCCCCGACAACAGCATCAGCCGACTCTCTAACACCTGCAGAGCCTGCGATACCATGACAACATGTAACCATGACAACGTGTAGCTCCTCATGTGACACGGGACATTTCTAAAATACTAAGAATGATTAAATCTCTGCATTAGGAATAAAAAGTCTGAGTGAAATTATCAGAAAAAACACCATCGCGTATGACTATACTATGAGTATGACAGAGCAGCGCCCAGGAACCTGTGTAAAGGTCATACACAGAGATGGTGTTAAAGTAAAGGCTTGTCAGTAAAACGTGAAACACATGGTTGATCACATGAGCACTGACAGCATCAACAATCATTCACAGTTAAATAGAGTTATGAGTTCAGAGAACTGCTGCAGAGAGACAGACGTTGACTTACTACACTGTGGTGTCAACAGGAAGCTGTGATGGCTTCACACTCATTACATACGCCTGTATCTAACTCACAGTCTCACAGTCTCACCCTCTCTCCGTGGGTGATGATTTTATAGTCTTTGGCAGCTTTCCCCGCCCACTTCTTGGCCTCCTTCACCAGACAACCGTCAGCCTCTGAAGCACAGACTTCCTGCAGAGACGACACCTGCGCAGAAGTGAGACTTTTACTGTGACAGGAAATGCAAGATGGTAGTTTACCACACAGAGACATGGATGTTCCTCTAAGTGTGTGAGTGAAGAGTGAAGACTCACCATGTGCACACAGGTGGTGAATTATAACCCTATACATGTCTATACGTGGATGCACCACACTGTGTTACCTTGGCTCTGCTACGTGTCGACGTGTCCGTGTTCATCAAGACGAGAAAAGCATCAATAAATACTATCAATAATAAATCAATCAATAAATACAGACGAGTGAACACTTGACTCTACGTCACCATTGTGATGATTTTTCTCTCTGTTGCTGTAACATTATTCATATGATGCATCCTTCAATTAAAACAGCTCTGTCAAGCAAGACTATCAGACCTGACTGAGGGAGTGTTTGAGTGTATACAGCAGCAGTGCAAGGGATGAAACTCTTCTGAAACTTTGTGTGAACTCATGAATGTGATGAGTAACACTGTTCTCACTGAAACATGAACAAAGAACTGTCAAATACACTAGAACTCAAACTCATTTACTAGTTTGTCACAGTCTGGGAAAAATGCTTGTATTTCCATGGAATTTTCAGGTCCAGACAAACAAACAAACAAACAAACAGACAGACAGACAGACAAACAAACAAACAGACAAAAAGACAAACAACAGACAGACAGACAGACAAACAAAACAAACAGACAACAAACAAACAGACAGAACAGACAGACAGACAGACAAACAAACAGACAGACAGACAACAAACAAACAGACACAGACAGACAAACAAACAAACAGACAAAACAAGACAGACAGACAACAGACAAACAAACAGAAAACGACAAACAAGACAAACAAACAGACAGACAACAAACAAACAGACAGACAACAACAAACAGACAAACAAAACAAACAAACAGACAGACAGACAGACAAACAAACAAACAAACACAGACAAACAAACAGACAAACAAACAGACAAACAAACAGACAAACAAGACAAACAAACAGACAAACAAACAAACAAAGAGACAACAAACAAACAGACAAACAAACAGACAAACAGACAAACACAAACAAACAGACAGACAAACAACAACAAACAGAACAAACAGACAACAAACAGACAAACAAACAGACAAACAAACAGACAAACAAACAGACAAACAAACAACAACAACAAACAACAAACAGACAAACAAACAGACAAACAAACAAACAGACAAACAAACAGACAAACAGAACAAACAACAACAAACAGACAAAACAAGACAAAACGAACAAAACAAACAGACAACAAACAGACAAACAAACAGACAAACAACAGACAAACAAACAGACAAACAAACGACAAACAAACAAACAGACAAACAGAAAACAGACAAAAACAAACAACAAACAAACAGACAAACAAACAGACAAACAAACAGACAAACAAACAGACAAAACAAACAGACAAACAGACAAACAAACAAACAAACAAAACAGACAAACAAACAGACAAACAAACAGACAAACAAAACAAAACAGACAAACAAAACAGACAAACAAACAGACAAACAAACAAACAGACAAAACAAACAGACAAAACAAACAAACAGACAAACAAACAAACAAACAGACAGACAAACAGAACAGACAAACAAAGACAAACAAACAGACAAACAAACAGACAAACAAACAGACAGACAAACAAACAAACCTTGTCACGTGGTGCAGGCTGGAATAGGAATTCAGTGGTTTTACTGAATACCACAGATTCTTGCAGAAACTGCTGGATGTTTTTCTCCCGGGTCACCTGACGACACAACAGCCAATCACAGTTGATGAAAAACATTTCAATCCAGGTGTGACTCAGGTCATCAAGTGTGTTTTTAAGCAACAACAGAGCAGTGTTTTCACTTCCTCTGACCTTGCACCATCAATATGCATCTTCAAAATGCCACACTGAGGCACTGAGCTTTTCAAGTGGTTTCCCACAGACTGCACAAACTTTTTATGTATGTGTCGAATGTGGTTCTGTGAACTTTCTTCACCCTTTCAGTTACAGCAGGGACTCACTGATCTCTGCTGCGCTGTCTGCTCTCTGGCCATCGTCTCTTCCATTTCATCACTTGTATATACATACATATACAGTATATATATCTATATATAGATAGATAGATATAAATGCTATAGAAAAGAACAAAGTGAAGTATCTCTGTGCTCTGCTGTAATTGTATTGTCTGTAATATTTTTCCATGCTTGAAGATCAGGCCTGTTTTACTTCTGTCTGTCACCTTCTCCTCAAACCTCTCACCAACATGTCCACTAACGACGATGTGAGACATGTCTTGATTCCCAGCTCCGCTAGTCTACATGCCGATGTGTCCTTTTGGCAGGACACTTCAGCTCCCGCTGCTCCTGACGAGCGTGTGAATGTGTATGAAAGGTGAGAGACAGAGAACCCTCTAATGTATGAAAGCCTGAATGAATGGGTGAGTAAAAGCAGCTTTGAGTCGTCATGAAGACTAGAAAAGTGCTCTGTAAATAGAAACACTTTACCCATAAACCACTGAATGTAGTGCAAACTGAACACAAGTACCTTAGCCAGACTGTCCCATATGTTGCTGTAGTGTCTGTGTGTGCTCAGACAGAAATCCATCTCGGTTCCACACACCAGCGTGAAATGGTTCCTCAGATCATCATAAACGCTGCCGTCCATCTGCTGATGACATTAAGACAATCATTTTCTAATCAAAGTGTTAAAAAGTGAGTGTTCCTAATATTCTGACACATCATGTTTGTAAGACTAACAACAACTTTATCAGTGTGTGTGTGTGTGTGTGTGTGTGTGTTACCTCCATAATCCGGGGTAAGTCGTCTGTATAGTAGCTCTGGTGATGAGCATTCACTGCTGCTAAAGCTAACAGGTAGTCATTACGGACTTCAGTCAAACGGTCATCACACTCTTTCAGCCTGGCAGTGAGCTGCACGCACACACGCGCACACACACACACACACACACACACACACACAGTCTTAATTCTTATGTCCTTAAGTTACTTAGTTGACTTTATTGGTGTCTTTTTTTGACTTGAAACTCTGTGAGAGTGTTGATAAGTTGACGTCATGGACAGTTAGTGCCTCCGTACCTTAGCAGTGAGTTTATGTAATCCTGATTTAAAGTGAAAAATCCCATGTTCACTCTTTTTGGCTCTGAAAGACAAACGTAGAAACGTAATCATTCAACATCCAGTACTTTCCTCAAAGAAAGAAAAACAAAACAAATCACTTCCTGTGTGCAGGTCGTGTGGAGCTGAGTGTCAGTTACAGTATGTAACAGACACTTTTTTTATATTGTTTAAACTTGGACATGTGCTTGTTATTACAATATTATTTGATGCTGAACACAAACACACACTGACCTGCTGTGTGCATCAGCAGCTTTGTCTCTGGCAACACTGGCAATGTGACTCAGCTGGTGGTAGCTCTTCTTCAGTCTGTGCAGCTCGCGCAGAGCATCGACGACTTCACCCTGCACCGTCTGCAGCTGCTCCAGACCCTGACACACAAACATGGACGCTGTGTTTCATGTTGTGTTGTGTGTAGTGTGTGTTGTGTGTTGTGTTCGCTGTCTCACTCTCTTAGCTCGGATGTCCTTTGCATTGCGAACACTTCTGGACGCTTGTCCGCTCAGTGTGCGGTATTCCTCTGCAGCAGCGAGTCGTGACGCAGCCGCCTGAGCTGTGGCGTCCACCACGGAGCGCCACGCGCCAAACACACTGCTGCAAGAGACACACACACACACACACACACACACACGGTAACACAAGACTTTTCCTTCATGTTGGTTACCCAGAAGGAAACAAGTGTGTGTGTGTGTGTGTGTGTGTAGTTACCCAGAAGTGATAACATGTGTATTTCCTCTCTGCCAGTCTCTCTTCTGGTACTGAACAGCTAATCTCTGAAGAGCCTGAAAAAAGACATTTATTGACTAACACTTAAATTCATGAATTCAAATGATTCTTTATTGTCAAAATGCAAAATGTTTTAGACATGATGTATTTTCCATGTCTCACACACACACACACACACACACACACACGTGATACATTCTCCACCTCGGTGCAGAAACACACAGATTGTAGCTTTTCCTGAAAAGGTGGAACGCTCTCATGTGAGGAGAGTTTTAGAGTGAACACGTCACTGATACGAGACCTCAAATCAATACATGACGAGCATTTCCAGTAAAGAGTGAAACACAAGTAAAAGTGGATCAGAGCCTGCGGTAACTCACCTGACCGTACTCCTTCTCTATCGCCGCGCGGTGCTTGCTGAAGGTCCTTGGGGAACAACAGAGATGAAGCACACACACACACACACACACATCAACAGACGTGTAATTGTATTGATGTGTCACACACACAGTCTGTACCTGATCTCCTCCAGCAGCTCAGTGTCCTGATGCTGTTTGCTCTGCAGTTTACTGAGCTGCTCTGAAAACACCAGCTTCACCTGCTGACTCTCCTTCACCTGCACACACACACACACACACACACACACACACACACACACACACACTGTTATGTAGTTATTACCATTAACTATTATAAATACATGTGATTAGGAAACAATAGACGTGGTCAACGATTTATATGATGATATATGATATATGATATATATAACAGGAAGTTATTATTTACGTCATGACGTTAGTGATCCAGCGTGACAGTGGCTAAGTGCAGTGGCTGTTCATTTCCATGTTGAAAGTGGACTATAAAGATTATTAAAATAACAATGTGACACACACTCCACTGTTCTCCTGACACACACTTCACTGTTCTCCTGACACACACTCCACTGTTCTCTGACACACACTTCACTGTTCTCCTGACACACACACCCACTGTTCACCTGACACACACTTCACTGTTCACCTGACACACACTTCACCACCACACCACTGTCCACCTGACACACACACTGTTCACCTGACACACACCACACACACACTTCACTGTCCACCTGACACACACTTCACTGTTCACACACACACTTCACTGTCCACCTGACACACACTTCACTGTTCACCTGACACACTTCACTGTTCACCTTCACTGTCCACCTGACACACACACACGTTCACTGTTCACCTGACACACACTTCACTGTTCACCTGACACACACTTCACTGTCCACCTGACACACACTTCACTGTTCACCTGACACACACTTCACTGTCCACCTGACACACACTTCACTCCACCTGACACACACACTCTGTCCACCTGACACACTTCACTGTCCACCTGACACACACTTCACTGTCCACCTGACACACACTTCACTGTTCACACAGACACACACTTCACTGTCCACCTGACACACACTTCACCTGACACACACTTCACTGTTCACCTGACACACACACTTCACTGTTTGACACACACACTGTTCACCTGACACACACACTTCACTGTTCACTTCACTGTTCACCTGACACACACACTTCACTGTTCACCTGACACACACTGTTCTCCTGACACACACTTCACTGTTCTCTGACACACACTTCACTGTTCTCACTGACACACACTTCACTGTTCACCTCCACACACACTTCACTGTTCTCCACACACACACTGACACTTCACTGTTCCCTGACACACACTGTCACTGGTCTCCTGACACACACTTCACTGTTCTCCTGACACACACTTCACTGTTCACCTGACACACACACTTCACTGTTTGTTCACCTGACACACACTTCACTCCTGACACACACTTCACTGTTCTCCTGACACACACACTTCACTGTTCTGACACACACTTCACTGTTCACCTGACACACACCTGACACACACTTCACTGTTCACCTGACACACACTTCACTGTTCACCTGACACACTTCACTGTTCACCTGACACACACTCACTGTTCTCCTGACACACACTTCACTGACACACTTCACTGTTCACCTGACACACACTCACTGTTCTCTGACACACACACTTCACTGTTCTCCTGACACACACACTTCACTGTTCTCCTGACACACACTTCACTGTTCTCCTGACACACACTCGGCACAATCTTACCTTTCTGGGTGGTGGTTGCATGTTTGGACGCTGCTGGTGTCTGTTATTATCTCCAAGGTTGGTTTACTTTGTTTCAGCTGAGGTGCTCTGCTAACTTCCTCAATACACATCATACACATGTGCATCTCTCTCTCTCTCTCTCTCTCTCTCCTCTCTCTCTCCCTCCCTCTCTCTCTCTCTCTCTCTCTCTGTGTCTTGAATAAAGCCAGTAGAGGGCAGCAGAGTCTATGATTATACCTGCACACGTGTGTCCTTTGACACCAGGATTATGGATCTTCTCCTCTTGTTACCCGTCTGTCACTAACACTTAACAAGCTCTCTCTCTCTCTCTCTCTCTCTTCTTTCCCACATTATTTCCTTTCATCCACTTCTCCTCTCACCTCAGATTTATTTCTTTCTGTCTACTACAGCCTGCCCCATGCAAGAGGATTTTAAAATCTGACTTGAATTTAAAAACATGGGACACCACAGACACCAGGAACTAGACCAGATGATCCAGTTCAGACACAGGACACAGGACTTGGCGTTTAAGCCGAGGATTCCAGGGAATTGGGATCTCACAGAAAAATAGTGCTGAGAAATGCAAAAAACTCTGGAATGAACTTGGCATGTGCAAGTTACCGTTTCCCAGTCAACTGGCTATCATTGGTTAATATTGTATCTGTTAACCTCTCACACTCAAATCTGCCTAAAATCAGAAGATCAGATCTCCCACGATTGTTGGAAGGGCCAGATCACAAGTGAAATCTGGCCAATGATCCTCCTCCTCTGGTGTGGAGCAGACTTAAGACAGGGTTCCTCACTGACCTACAGGTTTTCGATGTTTCCTGCTCCAACATGGTCATTATTGACATCTGGGAAACATCTAAGACGCAGATTGAAGAACCTGGTACCAAACTCAAACTAACATTTTTCATGTGTTGGTAAATGAAGATGGACAGTCGTCTCACCACTGACAACAGTCTCGTTTGTGGCTTGGTGATAGTACAACTCAAAGTGAAGTGTTTCCTAAGCAGCAGATGACGTCAAAACACTTAAAATAGAACTGCAGATCATCTGCTGTTCATCATTAATTCTGTCAGATTTAGTGATATAGTGATTAAAACCGTGGTAGGACGTAACAATGTTTATCATAAGAGGTGATTATATCAAGAATTAAATGAAATCATTGTTTTATTCAAACATTCATTACTTTGTGACATCAGAACTCTCAGCAGACAAAATAACATATTATAGCTCAGTCTTCATAAATAACATTATTTTACTCTGATACATTTCCATAAGTTAAAATAAGTAAAAATGATAAAATTAATCATTTAGACTTGTACAACACCTTCAAGGTACCCAAAGTTACCGTTTTACAGTGGTTTCCTACACAATTACAATCTGATAATAAATTAAATAAATAGGTAAAAAAAAAATACATTTGCAAAGATTTCAATATTATAATATTCAGTATCATCATAAAAAACAACAACATTAAAATCCAAAAAGGTCTGATTTCATCATGTCATTTATGTGTGTGTGTGTGTGTGTGGTCCTGCCATGTCCTCGGTGGGAGTGTGTTAAATTCTCATGTGATACATTCTCATGTGTTTGAGCTCACCATCACTTCTGGGTAATACTTTATCAATATTAATTATAACAATAATAATAATTAATTATATTGGGTTAGAAATAAAAACACCTACTAAAAAATCTACTAATGACAAAGTTAATTTAAATATTTAATGTTCTTCATATGCAAAAAGGTGCTTCCATGAATGAGCGTTAGATGAATAAACTCGATGCACTAGAACATTTGAGAGATGATGAGACTGCAGGTCCACATTCTGCTTCTACAGTAACTCACTGACAAGTGTTTATTCTCTTCCCCAGTTCTTCCAGTTGCGTATGGAGGTCGAGTGGTGACATGGAGGACTTGTGCAAACACAAGACAACTCCCTGTGGAGAGACAGAAAACACAACGTCCGTGTCAGGCCCAGCGACTGTTTTTAGTTTTGTTCACTTAAGTTGATGTTGAGTTGTCGTTGGCTTTGTTTAACGTTACGTTAACGTTATGGCAGATTTCAGGGGAAGTGAGGATGGTTTCTCAGTATTGCTGCTGCAGCCCGAGGCCCTCACACACTTCCCACTAATAAGTGTGTGAGTCTTTGATAAGGGTGAACATAACAGAAGTGGAACAAACAAACCCAATGTGTGTGTGTGTGTGATTACTGTATGTCCATGTGTGACACTCACTCATGGACAGTGATCAATGTCACACTGGACAAAAAAAAGCCTCTAAAATCTACGTCTACACAATCAAAACAACAACTTAATGCTTAAAATCAATCTGCAATCACACGACAGCATGTATATGTGGCCGCTTTAAAAAGTTAAAAAACAGAAGAGAAGTAAAAGTGGACTTACGGCATTAGGGTTGCAGATCTCAGCGCAATTCTGTCAAATCCAACAAGAAACAACATCACACCAGTGTTATCAACGTCAAAAAGAATCACAGTGAAAACCAAAGGCTACGTGACAAGTTTATTTATAAACAGTGCTTTATTTCTGCCACTAGGGGTCTCACAAGTGAAACAATAACAAGCAGCATGAGATCAGATAGAGTTGTTACTACTTCCTCTCCCTGCTGTTTCACAGGTTGTTTGAAAAGGATTTAGATATTTTAACACATGTTCCATATTCTGTCTAGTTAATAACCAACGTTCCATTTCCCTGAGCTTACATGTCGTGTCATTTATTTTTTATACAAAGAGAAGACATTTGTCGACCGTTACTAAATAAATGAACAGAAGACGTTAAAGTGTGTAATATCTGTGTTACATGAACTCAAACTGCATGGAATAAAAACTCCTTTTATCTGGAGCTAATGATTAAGTGACTATTGGTAATGAACCCAATGATTTAGGAACATGTACAGAAGTAACAAGTTATATTTTATATTGCACACCAAAAACCAACCATCAGTACTTACCAAGCATGTATTTGACTTGAAGTGACCCAGTTGTATAATCAGATTTCTGATGGAAGCCATTGAGGAAATACTGTGATGCAGCGATTTCAGGCCATCGATGTAGTATTGAAGAAAGTCACATTTCTGTTCAGATGATGAAAAACAATGTCTTAGTCTCTCAGATCTCACATGCTTTCATTTCAGTGTATGTTGGATTCATCATTCATGTGTTAACAATCAGAGAAACAACTGCCTGAACTCTCTCTCTCTCTCTCTCTCTCCATATATCTATGTATATTAGAGCTGAAACAATTAATCGATTATTAATCGATCACTAAATTAATCGACAACTAATTTGCTAATCAATGAATTGGTTCAAAGCTTTTTATCATGATTAAAACAAGACTTCTTAAAATTGCTCTGGAGAACAAAGACATCATGAAAAGTGAATCACTTTGGTTTGTGGACAAAACAAGACATTTGAGAACATCATCATTTCCACGTTTGACAAACACTGATCAACAATTAAGGTTTTATGATATTTTATGGACCAAACCATTCATCGAGAAAACAATCCACAGATTATTCGATGATGAAAATAATCGTTAGTTGCAGCTCCAATGTATATGTATATATATATATATATATATATATATATATATGTATATATGTATGTATATATATATATATATGTATATATATACACATATATATATATATATACATATATATATGTATATATATACATATATATATATGTATATATATATATATATACATATACACACACAGACAGACATACTTTCATATGTCTATTGTTTCCATCTGCTTTTATGCTTTGCGTTTAGCTTGTTGTATTATTTATACACTTATTGTTTATTGTTTTGTTTATTTTTAGCTCATCATGAGTGCACTTACATCTCTTGGCTCACTGACGTTGAAAGGCTGGCACATTACCTCCTGAGGGGAAAACAGGAGGAGAGGTGACATGAAATATCTGCTCAGTCTGGCGCTCAGTCAAGCTCTGCGTGAACAACTGAGATGTGTTCACATGTGATAAGAACAAAGCAAAAAGGAAGTGGTAAAGATGCCGTTGAATCTGTGCACATTTGTGCAAAATAGAGAAACAAAGTCATGGTAAAGAATTCGGTTGACACGATGAAGTCGACTCTTCATATTTAAACCAGTGTTAAATAACAGACACCAGCTTTCCTCAGCTTGTCTGATCAAGTCGAAAACACTGGACATTATTTTCTTCCTGTACAACTTTAAGTGGATTTAATTGCGATTCAATTTAAAAGACACAGAAACTTTCAGTAAATATTTTTCTCAGCTGAAACATATAATAAGTCCATTATTTAGAAGTCACACCAATGACATGCTGCTTAAAACTGATTTACTTCCTAATCCACTACACTGAGGGTTATCTTTCAATGACACTACAACACTACTGCACAGGTCAGATATCAGTCCCATGAATCCAATATGACACTTCTGACAAACAGAGTTCAGTCAGAACAGAGAAGGTGGCAGAATTACAGCCGAGAGGAAACATGTGAGAGTGGACTTACAGTGAGGGAAGAGTTGTTGCCGCATTTCTGTAAAAGCAAACAAGAAACAACATCAACGTCAGCACTGACACGGTCTGTCTGTCTGTGCTGTATCAGCACATGTATTATCAGACTGCAACATAACGGCTTCCTGTCCTAACGGTCCTGATCAAGTGCAGCCCGAGTGACAACAAACAGTGACTTTAGTTGAACTTTATAAGCAGCTGTTAACCTTAGCTTGATTCATTTCAAATCTTTACCAGCTCCACAGACATGAGGATCTGCCTCAATGGGAGCAGGTTTTGGTCTCTGAGAGAAGTTGTAATAGATGCTGCATTTGTTGGCCTGCAACACAGTCTCTGACCTTACCTTAAACAATTGTGCCACATTTATGTCGAACTGGCTCCTGTTGACGTGGACTGGTGATGAGTGATGAAAAGGCATGAAAAGAAGCAGCAGCAGAAGAAGAGGTAGCATCCATTTGGAGGAGGATCCAGTCATGGCCAGTAGATGCATTTGCTTTGCTACAGAAGACTGCACTAGCTTTCTGAACGTGGAATAGAGTGTCGTTGTTTGTTGCAGGAGCTTGAACCTTCTTCAGTTGTTTGTAATTCGACAGGTGACACGGTCGCGGCTTTAATACACCAAGACGTGGCATTTCCAAACTTTTGGGAAATCCCTACGTTCTATGTCCACCATTTCATTATTTGTCACCATGTTCCTACACGGGGATCCTGACATGGGGGCAGAAGTGATGCAGCATGTGTGTTCTGCTGCTAGCCACATATCAGTGGCATCTCACAGCTTATGACTGTTATGGCATTTCCTCACCTCTGCAAAGGCCTGGCTTTCACTGCACAAAGGAAAGTTAGATATTTCCTCGAAAGCTCTGGGTTATGCTGACTTGTATTTTTCATCCAGTCACCATAATCCTTCTAATCAAGTGTCCACATAGGCCTCAGTTGTGCCTGACAATCACATGACACAGTGACCTGTGTCAGGTGGAATTGGCTTCCTGAAACCCTCATGTGGAGGAGTAAGTGTAGACAATGAATGGATGGATGAATGAATGGATGGATGAATGCTCCTGGCAGTCTGGCTGTGAGTGGGTCAGTGGAGGTTCTCTGTAGCTGCCTCTTATTTTCAGGATCCAAACATTTCTGCATAGTATTTTGTGATTGTGTGTAAGTGGTGTGTATTGTTTGTGAGGGTATCTCAGTATAAAAAATCCACTATAACAAAAAGACTTCTATTTTACACCAGCTATAGTTTAACTCTCTCCTAATGGTGTTCATTATAACACGACACACTAGTGTTGTAAAAATTCAACACCGATGTTTTACATGTTAATTCTTTACAGCAACTGCGACTCTGTGACAGTGTTGAATACTGAACACTATCACAAAGTGTTTTAACTCAAAGAGTGGAACAATATAGACACTTTGAAAGTGTTCATTCAACTCTATTACAGTTGAATTAGCACTGTTGATTTTCCTGTGCGTCAAAGTCAAAAAGTATTCACAACATCATCATCATTATTATTATTATTATTATTATTATTATTATTATTATTATTATTAATAATGTTAGTGATCTTTCTGAATGTCTGTGAGCGCCTTGACTCTGGGATGATGATGATGATGATGATGATGATGAGCTCACCAAAAGCTGCCAGCGATGTCCTTGTGGTCCATGATGACATCGACTCTCTGCATGTTGTTGTGGTGTTCACCAACATGAATGGCTGTCCTGGCTCCACTCAACACTGGCTTCATCAAAGAGTAGAAAGAAAAATCTGAAACATTTAACAACACATGAAACAAATTAACTTCAATGTGAATAAACCAAAATAAATGTAATATTTTATAAAGATGGAAAGGCCATGCATACAAGAGCCATCTGAGTTTTCACACGCTCATTAGATGTCAGACTTCTTCAAGGTCTTCAAACGTCTTCAAGGATCCAAGGTTTGAAGTATGTCTCTCCAAACATCAACAGAAAGTTTGTGTTACTGTATAAACATCGATAAACTGTTCACTGTTCACGCCTTACCCTACAAATACGACATATCATCAACGATTCATACCATAACAAAGCTGCATTTTTAAATAAATGTAAAAAATAAATAAAAATAAAATACATGCTTAAGTATCACATATGTCAAATGTAAACACGTTGTTTTTATTGATTTAAATAAGCTATTTTTAGCTGCACTTCAGAACACATGGATTATTATTATTATGTAGCTAGCTTAACACCCGTCACACACATTTTATCAAGCACATTTTGCATTATTGAGCTAAAGGAAACTTAATTCATGAACTTATAAATTCATAAAAACAGACACGAGCTTTACCGAGCCATATGAAGAGAGCTAGATTCCTGCTAGCTACATTCACGTGGTCATGGTCAGCTTAAACTAGCTGCTAGCGGCTAGCTGCTAGTTTATTATTATTATTATTATTAGATGACAGTTCATTCACGACACATATGTTAAGGCATATTGTGTACTTTGTAAAGAAAATGTGACTCTTACACAACGATGTCGCTCCCAGTTGAAGTGAAAGGAGAGAGCGACACAGTCATGCTCTCTGTTAGCACCAACACTTACCAGAAGTCGCTCTCTTGGAGTTAAATTAGACTGAATCTGAATTTAAAACTATACATTCACCAACACTGGGAAATGTTGGTGAATGTATTAAAAAGATTTAGCTGTGTAAACTCTCTCTCTCACGCAAACACACACACACACACACACACACACAGCTGCAGCTCATCACTCATTTACAACACTGAGGTCAGAGCACTTTTATATTTAGGCCCACATGATATAAATGTTTCATCCTCTCATTTCACACACAGGTGGACTGTCCTCCACTTGAGTGGTGGATAAGAAAAGATAAGAAAAGCTCTGTATAATCACCATCTCCTCAGTACTCATGAGGTGGATCACGCTCACACACACACACACACACACACACACACACACACACGTTTGTGTAGCATTGGTAAGACACTCATAGACATAATGAATTCCCTCGCCCCTTAACCTAACCTTAACCATCACAACCTAGACGGGAATGTCCTCACAAAGACAGCAATACAAGAATACACACATACCCTGAGATAGTATATAGCAGATTTATTCAAGTCTCACACAACATTACTGAAGACCAGAAACTGGACCAATGCATCTTCCAATCTTTTAACAATGAAAACTGATGATTTAACACAAAATAATATAGTTTGTAGGTTCATCTATTTTATTCGCTCTGTATCTGAACTTACAGAGCGGGGCCTCGGAACTTCGTGTCAAAGTCATGTCATTTCTTATTTTTTTTATCATCACAAGCTGAGTATTTAAACTTACTTATAACAAAGAAAACGATCATCATTTGTGTCTCTTGCACAGGTCCATGATGATGACGATGATGACGATGATGATGATGACAATGACGATGACGGCGATGATGACGATGACGCGATGATGACGATGACGATGATGATGACAATGATGATGATCGCATGATGATGATGATGACGATGACGATGATGACGATGACGATGATGATGACAATGACGATGATGACGACGACGATGATGATGATGATGATGATGACGATGATGACGATGACGATGATGATGACAATGACGATGACGATCAATTAATAATGATGATGATGATGACGATGACGATGATGATGACAATGACGATGATTACGACGAGACGACGACGACGACGACACGACGGCGATGACGACGACGATGACGATGATGGCGTTGCAGCTGTGACAGAGGCACCCGGGGGTTAGAAGGTGACTCCAGGCGCTGGATTGAGCTCAAGGATACAGATGGTTTGTTCTTGTGGCGACAGTGCAGGACATTGTGATTCATTTTTCTTTCAATTATTAAAAGAGGGTTTTTTGTGGAAGATCTTTAAAGTTAAATGTTTTTTGGACACTTCTCTGTTTTTATCTGGGAATTGTGCTTTTGTGACAAAACTGTCAGGTTATGTTCCATTTGGATTTAGACTTTCTTCACCACCCATGTCGTGTGTAAATTTGATTAGAAAATGTAAATGCATGCAACAGAAACAGAGATAGATACTCGTTAATCATGTACTAATGATTTATTAATAAACAAGTAGCTTTCAGTTAAACGTACACATTATATCCTCTCAAAAGTAAATTACAATATCAAAATATGTCCCATATAAATAGAAAAATGAAGTATTCTTTTAATGGTTTGTAATTGTTGTCAGGAAAAGGTTTTCTGAGTAAAGTTTGCTTGAAATTTCTTGGTGGCTAATAAAGTAATTTCGAATAAACTTTACTTCAAATTTGTTGTTACTTTAACCAGGAATCTTTATACTGAGAGCAAAGAAATCAACGACTCTTATTACATCTAAGTAAATACTTATCAGTGAAAGTGTGATTTCTAACTCATAATCAGAGTTGCTGTGATTAAAAAAGTAATATGTTTTCCACTGTAACCTTTGTGAATTCAGATTAAAAAAAAAAATTCAGATTTGTAAAAATACAGAACTAAACCTCAGAAGGTCAAGCTGACCATATTATAGCCTAAAGCAGCAGATGTTTCTAATTTACCCTTAAAACAGTACAAACAAAGTATTTCCCTTACACTGGTAATAGGTAAGATGATCCAGTAATGAGATATCACAGTCAGTGGGTAATTCAGAAGCTGATATAACAGATAAAAACTTGAAGAACAGTGGTTTTCCACGTAAAAACCACCCAGCCACATCTGAGGCTTGCTGCACCGTAATTCTCTTATTTTTAGCAAACGCTGAGTTGAGAGTGTGGATAGAAAGGGGATGTCCTCACAAATATATGTGTAAAATTTTATTAGTTTGTGTTTTGTTGTTTTCTCCCTGTGCATGAAGTGTGTTCTGTCTGTGGCTGCTTTCACTATGTTTATGAAGACTCAGGGACGGGCGATAACAGACGAGCCGCCACACAGTTGTTCATGTGCAGGTGGTGCTGTGAGTACCTGGTGTCGAATACGCCTGCAACACGAGCAACAGTTGGGACCTGTAAAAGTGCAGTGATGACAAAGCGTTTAGAAAATCACTGGTGTGTGTGTGTGTGTGTGTGTGTGTGTGTGTGCGCGCGCACAGGGGTTTGGGTTGGGTTGGACTTTTTTGTTAAAATAACATAAATGATGAAACAAAATAAATCAGTCATCCAAATCTCTAAGTTATAAAAATGTCATTTATTTCATTCCATGACCTCATCCATCTTCTCTGTCCATCTCTACTCTTTCTTGTTGTTCCTTCTCTCCTCCCTCCTCTCTACTCCAGAAACTCACTCCTCAGACTCCCCTCACTGTCAGAGAAGTTGATCAGCTCCTCGACCTGATCACCATCCTCGTTGTCATCTTCCTCCTCGGCCTCCCGTGATGTCTGTGCCTCCCCCTCAACGCTGCCCTTCCCCCCCAGCTCCAGGTAGCCCTTGGCGGTCGGGCTGATCACTCCGCCACTCTTCATGCCCCCTCCTCCTCCTCCTCCAACACCTTCAGCTTTGCTTTTCACCGGCTGGACCATCAGGATGCCCTCCTCTATAATGGGGGTCCCTCTGGGGCTGAGGCCCTGAGCTGCTGCGCGGCTGGTTGGGCCCGCATGTAGAGTATGAGCAGAGGGATCCAGAGTGACAGTGGACTTACTTGTGCAAAGACCCATAATCGGTCTGGTCTTTAGTCTGAAATCAGTAGCTTTTCACAAGAGTCTTTGGTGTCTGCAGTCTGCTGTGGACTCTAGCAACATAAAACAAGGCTGTCCATAAGAAATCATGGAAAATAGAATACTTGCTTGATTGTAGCTCCAAGTTTTCTTTGACTTCACTTTTTCAGATTTGATGAAGAAGAAGATTCAACAACTGTAACAATGCACTCCTTTGTTGTCCTGATGAAGATCCCTCATCACACGGTTGTGAGGCTCCCATCCACACGTCTGCTCGGTGCTTGCCTTCAGTCCATGTGAAGGTTCAGATGGAGCAGGAGTCGTCTTCCTCTTCCTCGCAGCTATAAATGCACTTAACTGTCCTCTGCCTTCAACTGGACCACTTGGAAAATGTGGGTGGGCAAAGTGAAGGAGCTCCACTGTCAGACTCTTTGACAACATTATGCCGACTCCTCCTGAAGGACTCTCCATCCAAACACAGCCGTTTCAGTCCGCTCAGCATCAGCAGATTTCACGAAATCAAAGTCTGTTTGGAAACAACAGGAATGAAATCTATCTGGGACGATGACATGTTTATTTTTCCATACTTGTACGAGATGCTTCTCCACACACTGCGCGGTTTTAGCAGCCTCCATTGTCCTCTGTGTCACAGATGGTCTTGTGAGGACCCTTGACATGAAGCCACAGAGCTCTTCACTGTGTCACACAGGAACAGTCTGTTTGTGGCAGCTGAGCAGGTTCACACACACATGACCTGATAAACACGATGTGACTTTATGTCACTATTTCACTTGTAGAGTAATTACATATTTTGACCTTAACAAAACACAATACAGTCAAAGGTATTCGTCAACATCTGTCTATTTTGTTGTTGTTAACAGATTAACTTTGCATCATAAATGTGTGTTTTTTTTGTGTGTGAACTATATCACAACAAACAATTGTCAGGATATCATTTAAGTTAAGTTTAGTTCATTTTGTGTAAACTGGTTTTACGTTGACTGGTGCCCGGCCCCCGTCCTGACCAGCCTAGAAGTTCACTGGCTCCCAGGTCATTTTGAGTTTGAGGCCCCTGACATTTTTACACCTGATCAAACCCACTGGGGTCATTTAGAGCAGGGGTCAGTCAGTCAGTCATCATCTAACCGCTTTACCCTCCACCAGAGGGTCGCGGGGGCTGCTGTGCCAATCTCAGCTACATCGGGCGATAGGCGGGGTCACACCCCCGACAGTTCGCCAGTCCATCGCAGGGCCACACACAGATAGAGACAAACAACCATTCACTCTCACACTCACTCCTACGGTATCAAAGTGAAATGAGCCTGGGGCGAGTATGAACTTCAAATGAAATCACAATATTCAGTCATAATTATTTATATATTATATAATATTATATAATTATTAATATATAATTATCATAGATGTTAAGCGGCCGGAGGGTCGTGAGTTTGAAACCTCTCAGTTAGAGATGATCAGTGGGGGACTGGGTACCTCGCTCGGGGCACCGCAGCCCATGAACTGGCATGGATTTGAGCCAGCAACCTCCCATGACGTATTAAAAAAACAGTTTTTTTCTGTTTCTCAGCTTGGGTAATTTCAAGGTGTAAAGGAATTTATGAAGCGTCTTATGAAGCAACAGATACTGAGATAAGGAGGGAGAAGTATCTGATTTGTCTTATCTCCCTGCCGTGACAAATACAACACAACAAGGGCATGTGGTTTTCTACCACGCTGACTATTTATGAGAGGGAAAATTCATCGTCAGCTTGAGTCGAGTGAAACGTCGGGGAATACGGAATTGATATTTCAAATCAATATCTTTTGTGGTGCGAGGTAGAATACCCTGTGTCCCATGAGGCTTATCTTACTACTGGTCAGACTGTGAGTGTAGGTTGCTGTGGTTGCTCCACGACAATCTACGCAGACATCAACAATTACTTCAGTAATTCACCTCCAAGTTCCAGTAAAGGAGCCTTGAGATGAATCATTTACCACCCTAGGGAAGTGACAGAGAGCTGGTATATGACTCTCTCGGGATGATCTGTCCTTAGTTCCTCAGTGTGGGTAAAAAAAAAGCCTTTTAAAAGTAAAAAAAACAACTCTTGTTTTTAGTATTTCACCCTGGGTCAAACTTTTGTATGTAATTTAAGACGTTAACAAGAAGCACAAACACTGGACTCAGATGACCTGAGGGCCAAAGAGCAGCGAGTCTGGTCTCAACAAGCACAACGAGCAGAGTGGGCGGAGCCGTGGCACATAACATGTGTTTTCATATGGAATGACGTTCACGTGGCAATGAAACCATATCTGTTAATATCAGAAAGACAGAAAAACAGAGAAAATCTTAAATAAAGTCAATACGATCTATATATCTATATATATATATATATACATACTGTATATACATGGCCGGGCTCTGGCCTGCCTCCTCTGGGCCGGGGCATGGAGTGGTTTGGCCTCTGTCCGTGATTCTGACTTTGCTCGGTCTCTGGTGATAACAGTGTTTCTTTGAGAGCTCATTACTGAAACCATCACAGGAAACCAACAATACACTGAAGGTTCCACCTTCACTCAGTTTGATTATTTTATTTCTTTATTATACACTGACACTTGAGGGCGACACCATTTATGTATAAGTTAAGTTATGTGACGTATAATTGGCTACAACAGAGATGTCGCGTTGCATTCTTCAGAGCTGATTATAAAACAGTGAGCTAACATAAAAACACTCAGTTAATTACTAATGAACACACTGTCCTTCAAGTACAATAGATACCAGTGAAGGATTTGAACCTTCAAATAATTGTTTTGATGATTCAGGTCTAATGTGTATGACACACATTTGTATACAATGCTATAACATAGACCACTGTACCTGGTCTGAACATGGGTTTGCTTTTACCCCGACAAATGTTTGACACTTGTAACAAACAATAAAGTTTACCAACTGTGGGAGGAGCCACCGAGAGCAGAGCCGACATGGATTAGTGTAAAGGCCCTGGTATACTCGTGCATCAGAGTCCTGTAGTATCTGACTTCACCATCAGGTGGCAGTACAAGTACATTCCTACTAAAGAAGAAGAGGACACGTCTGATCGAGCGGCTCACAGCTGAAAGGTCGAGGTTCCGATGATTCTTTGGCGACTTCTTCTTCTGTTTCTTCATGTGCAGCCATCGTGCTCCTCGCGCACGATTCCAAAGTCTGCGTGTTGATGACGCACACGATGTGCGCTGGGTCCGTGTGCACAGCGATATACCAAGGCCTGAAGGAACGTAGAGTACAGCGTGTGGATGGCAACTGACCTGTTTTGTCTTATTTGGATCTAAACAGTCAAACATATCCATGTGCCCAGCAGCAAGGCAGCAATAGGAGATGTTCTCCTCTCACCAGTCGCTCCATTTTGGCAAGCACACTGAGTCCAGATATGTGAGCCTCTCTCCTGTGGATTTCCCTGTGAGTTCTTGTCATGCTCCCTCCTTCCTCCTGCTGCCCCCTCCTCTCTCACCTCCCTCCATCTCTCCCTGAGCTCCTGTCTTCCTGCAGGTGGCGACAGCGACAAGGAGCGTTCATCCACGATGGGTGAGAATGAGGTGGAGTCGGGGCAGTCGAGCCAGTCTGCAGCCGAGGAACGTGGGTATCCGTCCTCGGGTGAAGAGCCAGGAGATGAGAACTTCCAGTAAGAATCTCCTTTAAAGAGAAAGACTGAACCTGGAGAGAAGAGAGGGAACAATGTTCCTGCTCCATCACACAGTCATGGACACAAAACAGTCAAGGACTTGCATTTTACTCCCAAAGATCTCAACCATGGCAACACAAGGATACTTCAGGCTGACTCTTCCTCAGCTCAAGTGACAGATGTTAGCAGCTGTGATGACACAATCTCAGCTAATGTGTGTGTGTGTGTGTGTGTGTGGCGCTCTGATGTCGAGAAGAGTTTGATCGTTGATATAAAATGTGTTTGAAGTGATCACAGAAGAATCAACAGGCAACACATGTGATCTCTTAATATCAGCTGCAGAGCTACAGAGCTGCAGAGTTACAGCCACAGAGCTGCAGACAGAGCTACAGAGCTACAGAGCTGCAGAGTTACAGAGCTACAGAGCTGCAGACAGAGCTACAGAGCTGCAGAGTTACAGAGCTACAGAGCTGCAGAGTTACAGAGCTACAGAGCTGCAGAGCAGAGCCAGAGCTGCAGAGCTAGAGTTACAGAGCTACAGAGCTGCAGAGCAGAGCTACAGAGCTGCAGAGTTACTAGAGCTACAGAGCTACAGAGCTGCAGAGTTACAGAGCTACAGAGCTGCAGAGTTACAGAGCTACAGAGCTGATTATGATTATGAATTATGAATATAGCCATAGACACGGCGTGGTGTTAACTGAAGGCAACTCTCTGGATTTAGCTTGTTCTTCAGCTAAAGGAGAGAGATGAGACCTGCTCTGGTTTATATGTATATATATATATATATATATATATATATATATAATATATGTATATATTAGTCTGGCACTTCCTGAAAAAAGACCCACAAGACACCTCTGTCTCTCACACACACACACACACACACACACCATTGTTGTCTGTGGTGATGCCACTGACTCCCTCTTGAAGCAGCTGAGTCCAGGTGTCCTCCTGTCTTTCTTCACTGCCAGCTTCTCCTTTGTCGCCCCACATGGGTCCGTCCTCTGGGTCCCAGACCAGGCCCCACCTCCTCGTGGCCACCTCCTGCTTCTCGTCATCATCATCATCATCATCATCATCTGCTCTGATCAAGCCAGAGAGGGGCCGGGGGAAGCCCTCCTGCAGGGTGAGATCACTGAAGAGCCAGAATTGTGAACCTGCAGAAGACACATGATGATAAAGTGAAGTCATGTCTGATCTTCTGAATGAAGCCAGTGACTGATGATGATCATAAGTCATCATCTTCGTCACAGAGTATCACTGGAATGTACCACTGATGAAGATGATGGCATGATCTGACTGTCTCTCCAGCACAGCAGTGAGACGAGGCAGGTCGGGAGGTAGACCCCTCCACAGCCTCCTGACCAGAACCCCGCCACCCGACACCAGACCTGCTCCACTGACCCGCCACATGGTCTGACCTGCAGGGGAGAGACCAGAGTGGACAGAGTGAAGCAGAAGCACAGGAACGATCACACATCATCATGTCAGCACTGAGACCTTTGAAGAAGAAAGTCTCTCCTCGGATCCTCGTCACAGCATCAAAACTGGTGTTACAGCGATCGATGAGGGAGCTGAGGGGAGACAAGACCAAGATTACATGAAGCTGCTGATTGTAGTTTATGAGGCGTCACACTCACTAACTACAGTCAGAGAGGTCAGATAGAATTAACACCCACAAACAGGAAGAGTTTTTAACAATCGAAAACCACAGAAACAATGGAATTTGTTTGTCATTACTTATTTGACACTATAAACACACACTGACCCCTTAGAGCTTTTATTTTGGTACTTCCGGTTACCTGCAATTTGAATTTGCATATTAGTTAAATATTTAGTTTCACCCGAAACTAAATATTTAACAATATTTAACAAGATTTAACATCTAGATTTAAATTTAACATGTAGATTTAGATTTAACATGTAGATTTAGATTTAAATTTAACATTTAGATTTAGATTTAACATCTAGATTTAGATTTAACATTTAGATTTAGATTTAACATGTAGATTTAGATTTAACATGTAGATTTAGATTTAAATTTAACATTTAGATTTAGATTTAACATTTAGATTTAGATTTAACATCTAGATTAAAATTTGACATGTAGATTTAGATTTAGATTTAACATTTAGATTTAGATTTAACATTTAGATTTAGATTTAACATCTAGATTTAGATTTAACATTTAGATTTAGATTTAACATTTAGATTTAGATTTAACATTTAGATTTAGATTTAACATGTAGATTTAGATTTAACATTTAGATTTAGATTTAACATTTTGATTTAGATTTAACATTTAGATTTAGATTTAGACTTAACGTTTTAATATTTAGTTGTAACATTTAATATTTGGATTTAGTTATTTAAAATATCTCTAAGTTGACAAATATAGTTGTATATGTGCAAAAAAGTGACCCTCAGAAATTCATACCAGTTTTTTAAACATTGTTTGAAGCTAAATGTGACAAAATGTCGCTGTTATTTTCAGCATGAGCCGCTTTACAAACGGTAGCTCATATACCTCTGACCTTCGTTTTCTGTTGTTTCAGCCTTCTTGTTACTTGATTTATTGGTCTTTGTCTCCCCCTGTCTGTCACTTCCTGCTGAATTATTCACCATCACAACTCTCCACCAGCTGCCATAAAAGCCGGTGTTTAGCTCCAGTCTTTGCCAGATTGTTTGCTTCACCTTTGCTTTTGTCACATTCTTTTTTTTTTTCCTCGTCCTCCATCTTTTTGTCACATCCAGCTGGTTTTCTTCATCCCCTCTGAATCTGAACAACCTTTTTGCTTTTATTGTTATTTAAAGCGTTGTTGTGTCAGTTACAGGTTCACTGTCATCACTGATGTGATAGGTGGAGCCAAAATGGCTGCTGGCCAAAAGAACTATTCAGATTTTTACAAAACTATTAACAACAGACTGTTTTAGATGTGATCTTTAAAGTGGACATTTACACTGTCACTTACAATCTTCCAATATTTGTCCAAACTTGTAAATCATACCCATATTTGTGATGAGGTTGGCGAGTGCCTCTGTTGTGAGTCTCTGGTGTGACGCGAGGAGCGTTGTTCGGTTGTAGCTGGTTCCTTTGACCTGACAGAAAAACACAATGATCATGAAGCAGCAAGATTCTCTGGACCATAGAAGGATCTGAGGGGGCAAGACTCATGTAAGCACTTCACTAGCACAATGTTGTGCTGTGTGTCTTGACAAAAGATGAGTAAGTTAGTACGATACACTATACTGAGAAATACAGAGCTGTGTAGAGTCGTGACATTTTGTCAGGTTTAAGCTTATTGATGCAGCACGAACATCCACAGCATGTTCATTTATATGTGCACGTACTGAGGAATGAAAACATTCAGTCACTTGCTGAGCGTGTTTAGGTTCTAATTCCTGCCAATATCCAGGAACTTTGCATAGTCATAGATCAATCAATAACCTGATCATACCTGTGGTCATAGCAGATACTGCAGTGCCAAATAAAGGACTCACTAACATGGATTTTTAACACTTTGGTAGACATGCCAATGCTGTTTTTTTCAGTCTGGACAAAATAATCAGAATCAGAATCAGAATGAGCTTTATTTGTCACTGAAAAGTGCTTGAAAAGAGCCACAGAAACACTGTCAGAGCATGAACTCCTGCAACTGTCTGACAGAGACAACACAATGTAAGTCAGTGGAAACATGTATTAAAAGTAGAACTCCCCTAGTATATGAAGTAAATCTGCAGTGCATACCAGTCTTCAGAGCTCATTTGATTCAAATGAATTAAATGAACTATCGTTTGTACAGCGATGCAGTCACAACTTTCATCAATGGGAAATTCCTGCTCTTGCTTTTCTACAATACAAGACTTTCACATGAGCAGCTGAGCTAAATATGGAGGATAGCAGTGAACACACCAGTGAACACACCAGTGAACACACCAGTGAGCAGACCAGTGAGCAGGCCAGTGAACACACCAGTGAACACACCAGTAAGAAGACCAGTGAAATCATTCAGTAAACACACCAGTAAGCAGACTACTTAACACACCAAAAGTGGACTAGCAAACACAATTAAAAAGGCATCCAGTGAACACACCAGTGAACATCAGTGAACACAATTAGTGAAAATGTGAAGGCCAGCTTAACACTGAAGTGAACACACCAGTGAGCAGGCTAGCGAACACACCAGCTAACACACCAGTAAGCAGACCAGCAATACCAGTGTTGGTGACTAGTGAACATTACCCAGCTGTCGCCACCAGTGAACACACCAGAGCAGACCAGCGGAAAGGAAGCCATGCAACACAATTCAGTGAAAGCAGACCAGTGAATAGATCGGAATACACCCAGTGAACACACCAGTAAGCAGCACCAGCAGTCATACCAGCAAGCAGAATAGACTAGTGGATTACACCCAGTAAGGTGAGACCATGAACACACCAGTGAATAGGACCAGCAAACACACCAGAACACACCCAGTGAGCAGATCAGCAACACACCAGTGAACAGGTTCAGTGGACACACCAGTAAGCAGACCAGTGAACAGACCAGTGAACAGACCAGAACAGACCAGTGAACGTTCCAGTGGTGAACACACCATTGAACAGACCAGTGAACAGACCAGTGAACAAACCAGTAAACAGACCAGTGAACACACCAGTGAACACACACATTCTGTCATTCCAAACTGTCTTACCATAGAGCTGGGTGATGTGCTCCACATCATGGGGTCCCAGGCGGTAGTGGAGGGGATCTCCAGCAGGACCCTGGTAATACGGCCTCATCACTGAATGGCGGGATGAGGAGTGGGCCAGACCCAGAGCATGGCCAAACACATGGACCAGTACTGTGAAAAGGTCAGTGCCCTCAGAGGCTATGAGAACCAGAGAGAACATCATCTGGATGAAAAGGTGCCAGAGGTGTAGTAGAAAATCCAGGTGTATGGGGAAGATAAGAGTATACAGTAGTCCCTAAGACACCAAAACCTGATCCTAATATGGCAGAGCCTCATTTCTGAGGAACTAGAGTTAGGTATTAAACTATTCCACCTGGCTGTCTGAAGGCCCACTCCTCCTCTGCATCCAAGTGAACTCCACCCGCACGAGTTGGGTCTGTTGGGAAAAAGGCGTGGCCGACTGCACCACCTGCCCCATCAAAGGGATAGTCGTCACCGTGGTAACCATGAAGGAAGTCCACCAACAGGTCAGCTGTCCCTGGATTGCTTACCTAGATGAATGAATGTAATTGTTAGATCAAATTTGACATGGATGGAAACTGTTCTTTATGACAAGAACATACTGACCTCATGGAAGTCCAGAGGTGTTGGTTCTGACCACACTCTTAAAGCATAGAAGACCAGTGAGCGGACTGTCTCTCTGGTCAGACGAGAGGAGGACGGGTACGAGTGTAACCTGAAAATGTCAGAATGAGACAATGTGTAATATTTACACGTCACAAACTCTCCACCTTTATTCCACACCTGTTAAGCAACTGTTCCACCATTTCTTCTAAAGATTCAGACAGGATTTTCCCACCTCCAGTTAATGTTCCTGTGTGTCCACATGGAGGTGCTGCTCCTCCTCCTCATGTGTCTCCTGTCTTGCTTGTCCAGAGATTTGGATGTTTCCTCCTGGTCAGGTAGGGAGCAGCGTGGACTTTTCATCAACACCATCGTCTCCTCATCTGAACAAACACGGCAGGCTCAGTGAGTTATGAGTTGACCTGAGTAGTATTAGCAGCTTCAGCTTCACCTGTAATCCTTACCTAGAACCCCAGTGTCTGTGAGGCCTGCAAACCTCTGCATGGCCTTGACAGCATCAGTGACTGCTGTCCAGGCTTGAAGCTGCCCAGTGGACGTGTCTGAGGGCGGCAGGTAGCCGTACTTCATCAGCCAGTCCTAACAGAAGAGCAGTCATTTCAGTCCTACACTTCAATTCAAATTATAGACTATCATTGATTTCTAAAACACTTCTTTATGTGTGATGAAAGGCTCCTGTGTCAGTATTAAGGCGTGTTTTAGTCTGTTATAAGTTGCTATAGCAGGTTACACTGTAACCACCTCCTGTCTGACCTCTGCCCTCTAAACATATAAATAGACAACACTGTCTGAATCACCTGCAAAAACACACTCAATGTTTTTCATGTTTTAATTATTACAGGGTGCAAGTATTTATTAATATTATAATATTAATATAATCAGGACATGATGAGGATTTCAGGTTCACATTTTAGCTTTAATGTAGTCTCGCTGTGTTAAAGGTCCAATAAACCGAAGTTTAAAAACTGTTAATGAAGTGATAGTAAGTAGTAATGCATTTTTACCAGCAGGTGGGTGTTGTCATCTTCAGTGGGTGTCACATGTGCAGACGGGGGTGTCGAGGTCACAGGAGCAGTGGAGCGTGTCCACATCCATGTGTCGCTCAGGCACAACAAAAGAATCCACGTCTTCATCTTGACGACATGATTTGCTGTTTTAAACATTGGCTGGATTCAAATCTTCAGGTCTTGGAGTGTGATGTCACTCTTTATCCCTGAAAATATTTCAAATAAAAATGTGACACGTATATCGCCCCCCTGTGGACCTGTGAGCAATTACACCTCCCCAGTCTCAACTGTCCAGTGAACACGGTTTTTAGCATATTGATACCTCAGTGTTTAGGGACATTTTAGTTTTTTCCATGTGGATGAAGACATTTCTTGAAACAATGTTGTGTTTATGAAAAACCTTTTAAAACAAACAATAAAAATGTATGTGTTTCAGGTATGTGTGTATTATTTTTAAGAGAAGAGATATTTATTGTCATCACACATTCACCGTGATGAAAGAACCGGTGCCAAAAAACATTTAAACAAAGGAAAGATAAGATTAACACTTGATGCAATAATAATATAATAATGCATATTTATGAGGTTCACACACCCCCTCATTTTCTACTGCTGCAAAAGAAAGTGACACCTTGACATCCACTGTCACAGGGAACGTTGACGGGAAACAACTGTACTGTGTTTTCCCACTGGAGAGAAAATCACCGAGATCCAATCAGAAGATGGAAGCAAATTAGCATAAGAGACAGAGGGGAGGGTTCGGCTGGACACGACGCGGCTGCATGTCACTAACAACATGCTTTATTTAATTAAGTTAGTGGGTGTACCATTTCAGTTAAAGCATGGGGGGGCGGGGGTAAAGGACACAAGAGAGGATGAGAGGAGCGACGAGGACAGTGTTAAAGTAATTAAGTGAAAGTCCTCGCTCATATATCAACGACAGGAAGAGTTGTTTTGTTGTTCCAGTCTTATTGTAAATATAGTGAGAGTTCAGAGGTCACGTGACACTTTCATGATGTCATGTAAACTGGCTGCAGATCACATGACTGTTCCACTCCGATCTCAGAGCAGCAGCCTGGTCACTGAACGACTGTCGTCCGATTTCTTCTAGGTTTTCTGGCATGTTTTTGGTTTGAGGTTCAGGGTTAGAACTGGTTCTAGGTTACGGGTTTGGTAGTTAGTTGTGATGGTTAAAGGTCTATGAATGCAGCGCAGACGTGTGTGTGTGTCCTTGTATTTGTTATCTCTCTGGGACGTTTCTGTCATAAACACTGAGCTTGTCAGGACCAGTCATCCTCGTGGAGACAAAAACCTGGTCCTAATGAGGCGGAACCTTATTTCTGAGGGACTGTTGTTAGGTTAAAGGTAGTGTTAGGCATTAACTGGTTGAGGTGGTAAAGGTTATAGTTGAGTTCTCTGTTCTCTGATCCATGTTTTTCTAACATTTATTTATTTGACAAGGATAAGTTAATATATTAAAAAATGACCATGAATGCTGAGCTGCATCTCTTATCAAAGAGATCAAACAGAAATACTGACACAATTCATCCAAATAAACAAGATTACCCTGAGTGACAGCACGGTCTGTGCAGCAGACAGAGCAACACTCGTCTCCTTCCAAGTCTTTCTGTTTTTTAAATAACTTTTATTGAAATGAGGAAGGAAAAACAAACTCATTCCGCCAGACTTTCCTCTTTTTTACCATGTGACTGCAGAGCTTTACAGTCACAGCTCGACACTAATCATTCTAAACTGTCGCCATCTGCCACGGCTCTTTAACATCTCACACACACACACTCACACACACGCAGATACAGTGTTAGAAGCTCACCTTGGTTCTCTTGAGCAGCGTCAGCTCTCGTGCTCTTCCTCCTCTGATGTGAGACTACAGGAACAGATGGCTCCTTTTTCCTCTTCCCTTGCTTCTTCCCTCAAAGCCTGGCTCCTCACCCCCGGCCCCCCTCCCCCACTGACACAATGCCATGATGAATGCAGGCGTCCATGTGTCCTTTCACTTAAGGACATATGTGTCACTTTGTAACACTGTGTTTATCTGTGATATGAACTGATATATTTTATATTTTATATATTTTCTAAAACATCTGCATGTTCATCATGTATCATCTCTCGCGACCGTATCATCATTACCCATAATCCTCTTAACACGAGGATTAAACAAACTCTGCATATTTCCCTCAGTGTCACAGTAGATGTTTCTTTGTTGAGTCTTGTTCCTTCTCAGCTGCTGCAGACTGGGATTATTACCGTCCATCTAATCTGCACACGAGGACTGACAGAAAAACATTTGTGATGTGATTGTGTGCAGCAGAGGAAGCAGCAGCAGCAGCAGTAACAGCAGCAGCAGCAGAAACAACAGCAGCAGCAGCAGCAGCAGCTCTGCTCCCGATGTTCTTGTGTGCAGCCATCGTCTCAGTCAGACTATCCTGGTTTTGTCATGGGTTTAACCCCTCCATGACTCTAGTTTTGAATGTCACTCTTCTGTGTTGGTTTCAGTGATTCTGGTTTTGACCTGAACACAGACCTGAACACAGACCTGAACACAGACCTGGATGGATATAAACCTGAACATAGACCTGAACTTAGACCTGAACATAGACCTGAACTCAGACCTGGATATAGACCTGAACATAGACCTGAACTCAGACCTGAACTCAGACCTGAACATAGACCTGAACTCAGACCTGACATAGACCTGAACTCAGACCTGGATATGAACCTGAACATAGACCTGAACTCATACCTGAACATAGACCTGAACTCAGACCTGGATATAGACCTGAACTCAGACCTGGATATAAACCTGAACTTAGACCTGACCACAGAACTGAAAATAGACCTGACCACAGAAGTGAACATAGACCTGAACTCAGACCTCAGGACCACCAACAATACGTGGCTACTGTGAGAAGGTGGCCAGGGCGTGTTGTGCTGTAAATAAATCCATGTACCAGACAAACACCATCCAACAATTTAGTAAATGAGATTAAATGTGTTTTTTTTTCACCATGACAACAGGCTACTTCCTCATGAATGTGGCTGCTGGGGAGGTCAAAGGTCAGTGGGAGCTAATGGTCAGGGGTGGGTGGCTGTGGTGGTAAAGATGTGAATTGAACCGCTTGTCTGGGACATTGTTGGGGTCGTCTTGCTGTTGTCCATAGCAACAAAAACGCTCTTTTTGGAGTTGATGGTGTCTCTGTTAACTTTGTGAAAGAGTGTGAGACACAATTAGACAAATGTCTCAGATAACTTAAGACGATTATTCAACCTTGTATGACACACACACACACACACACACACTGCTTCTACAGATACTAGTGTCCTGAATAATGACGCGACTGATGATGATGATGTTGTGATGAAGTTGACCTGTTGCTGTGGTGGATGAGAGGAGAGCTTCACAAAGAGAGCAGTGTGAAATCCTGGTTACTAACGTAGACGTCAGAGAAAACAAATGTCTGCTTTGTTTTGATGAAAACAAGGAGAGTGAACGTGTTAAAGGACTGAAACACATCCTGACTTCATGCTCCAGAGGTCACACTTACTGTATCTTGTCCATGTGTAAGCACAGCAGTGTAGTCATTAAGGATATCAGCTGTTGTATGGTACCGTAGTAAACCTGTGAAAATATTCAAAATATAAAACGCAATAAGAATTTTGTGGAGATATTTTGGTGGAATGTTCTCTGCTCTCCTCACATCGTCCAGCTCAGCTCTGAAACATTAAAGATTAGCCTTCAACAGTCCAATATCCCTCTGAAATTAGAATGTTATTGATCATAATATTGTACTGTGCTGTGTTTTTAAACACGCTTTATAAATTAAGCATGTTATGTATTAAAGCTGCCCATTGGTTACTACAGCTATCCAGAACAACATTCTAACAAGCTCAATGTGGGTAATGGATGTGGTGTAGCTAATAATACAAACAATAACATGCCTGATGAAGGGGAGCGCAGCTGTCATTGAAATACATCCCAAATTTTGTCAAGTAGTCTCACAAAACACCACTTCCTTCTCCCTGTTTAAACTCTCCATTTGGTAAACACATTTTGATATTGACCCCAGATGCAATCATTTTTGGATCCTTGAAGGCATTGATCAAATCAGTGTGTGCATTGAGCCTATCTGTTCTGGTGTGACCATGTTCTACACAAACTTTCAGTCAATATTAATCTTCTGTTTGGAAAGTAATACACACACACATGCAAAGACAGCAGCTGCAGTGGCTTACATTTTCATATTCCAGTTTCTGCATCACATTTTCCTCCATCAAAAATTCTCACAGTCGCGTATCCATAGATGACCTCTAAACCAAAGGAAAACAAAAGCATATTAAAAAGTAGAACATTTTCCTGATTCTCGATCTATGATTTCAAATCACCTATTGCCCCATGTCCTCTTTTTGCAACATTATTATGTTTTATGACTGTTATGACTTGATGTCCCATGAAATAATAATGTACCAACAGTGCAAAACAGGTTTCAGCAAATCAGGACCCAGCATACACACATCACCAGTGTTAAGACAACGGTATAAAGGAATTTTAGCACATTTCATTCATGCAGGAAAACGTCAGACTGATCAATAATATAGTAAACTTTCAATCTTTTTTTTTTTTTTAGCTGATTTCACGCTAAAACTCTGAACAAAATATGGACCAGGTAAGGTCTGTGTTGCGGATACAGAATGAACAAACGTCTAACTGGTGCTACATATCTATATTTATATATTATATTTATAACAATAACAACAGAAAACCGGAAGCATTTTTCTTCTGCGCTCCAAAAACAGCGGTATAACTCCCGTTCTCATAAGTAGACACACACTGGCGGTGGAACAACACTGCCACCCTGTGGTCAAAAACGTAACTTTAGCATGGTGATCTAGCCAGGTTAGATCAGGCTAGCCACTTGAAAAGTGCCCGGATGTGTGACTAAATATTAGCACAACAAAACAACGTGTGGTGACAGGATGTGGATAAAAGGTTTGAAAGTCGGCGTCAGCAGAGAGTCTAAACATAGGCCTAATTAAATAACTGCCTAAATGCGGCATAACTAAGAAGATATTGACTAAGAATAAGAAAAGACACTCACCTTAAGGCTAATGTAGGTCTTAATGATACGCTCGATTTGCTTACCCAGGTGTCCAGGAATGATAATATTATTAATTAGTATTTCGTGCGCACATTATACCCATTTCGTGGCCACAAAATAGTATTTTGTGCGCACGTTATCGCTGTGCAAAAGATAAGAAAACTATCGGGTGCAGAATCTTACGCCCGAGAATCTCAAGTACTAATGGCTGCGGCGGATTGATGCCGGCGGAAACGGAAATGCCTCCGCTAGCTTCCATGACAGTTGTGCTAACTTTACCAGTGCTTAATTGCCGGTGTCATCATTAAAAAAGAGTGAGGAATTACACTGGTGCAGTGTTGTTGTTGTAGTAGTAGTAGTAGTAGTAGTAGTAGTAGTAGTGGTGTAGTAGTGGTGTAGTAGTAGAGTAGTGTAGTAGTAGAAGAAGAGTAGTAGTAGTAGCGTAGTGTAGTAGTAGTAGTGTAGTGTAGTAGTAGTAGAGTAGTAGTGTCAGTGATCCACAGAGTTACCGCAGCACCGGCCCCCGATCTTCTCCCATTTCACCAGCAGATGTCGCTGTTGTGGTAGCGCGTGCGTGTGTGCGTGTGTCTCCGCAGGTGAACACCCGGGGCTCAACAGGCGGAACAGATAAAACAGGTATGAGTGAGTGTCCTGAGCTGGAGTCACGGCTGCCATTCTCTCCACCGTCTCTGTTGCACTTGCTCCAGAACCACAACCAGAACCACAGGACTGACAAATAACATGAGGTGTCACAGATTTAAATGTCTGTTGGCCTTCGTGTGTTTCGTGTCGGTTACTTGGATTAAATCAGTTCACCGTGACGCAGGTGAGTGTGCCAACGCAGTCAGGAGAGGCACAAACACACATTTATTCATTTATTATTAATACTAAACTAATATGTGAGCCTTTTTATTTGTACAAGTTGACGTTATAACTGTTTAGACTGTTCAAATGGAGTGCATTTTAAAAAGTGAAGTGTCTGTCAGATATATCTTGGTTATTATGACACAGTTTTAAAAGAAAAAGAAATGAATTAAAAACGATGAAATATTGTGATTATTTATTTATTAGTTTTTAAATCCATTAATCAGCTTCTTATTTCATGGTTTATTAACAAAAAAATATCCAAACAGAATCATCTTTTGTTTGTGGACGTTTGTCAACATGAATAACAATATTGATCGACCAAAAGAAAAGAATATTCAACAGATTCATTGATAATGAATGAGATCAAAGCCCAGGCTCTGGTTAAAGTTAGGATTCAAGTGTTAATCGCAGTTAGGTGAAGTTTAGGCTGTAAAGATGAAACTGTCATTACTCTCTCTAGCTCGGTTTCTAGGCTTTCACCTCAGTAAGAGAACATGTGCAGAGAGAATTGTGTTTTTTCCAGTGCCACCAGTCATGCAGACCCTGTATGAGCGTCTGCTGGCGGCTGAAGAGCGGGGAGTGGAGGTCAACAGGAACCTGAGCAGCATCCTCGAGCAGCTGAGGAATCTGTCCAAAGCAGGTGAGAACAGTACCGTCATGACTTGGTAGGGTTAGGGTTTGTGCTGTGTCTGTTGGCCACGTCAGCAAGTATGTACCTGGGACAGGTGGGAGGGCCAAGAATGACAGCAAATATGTTTGTCAAACACTTTTCTTTTCTGATACTAGACATGTGGTCAGATTTACTCACCACCTCTACGCACCATAGCTGCTATCCACTGTTAGCTATACCTGTTTAACTGCTCGTAAAGCAAACATCAGCCAATCACATGGTGACAACTGAATGCATCAGTGAAGTTAAGTGTGAAAAGGAGGAAAAAACTCCTTTTTAATACGTGGCATTGTTGTTGGTGCCAGACCAGCTGCTCTGTGTCTCACTAACTGCTGCGCCTCACAAAGGAGGTAAGATGATAAAAATAACACAAAGCAGTATGAAGTAAGTCCAACTCACAACACAACACATGTAAGGCCTTGCTGCACACGGCCTCCAGCAGCTGCTACTGCTGACGCTTTCATATCGTTCAGTAGATCTTTTAAAACTCGTTCAGACTTCTATGAAAGAATAAATAAACTGTTTTATTAACTGTTTTTATTTTGTTCAGTGAGGCTTGACATCGCAGCAGCTCTCAGGTTCTGGTTGCTTAGTAACCCTCAAATACGTGACACTGTCACATCATTCACATATTAAATATAATATTTAACTGAATTGGTATATAACCAGTTAATTCTGTGTAAACAGTTTTTACTAATACTTCCTCCTCTGTTTGCTTCTTTGTGCAGAAACATTAAACTCTACCAAGCAGCCGACAGGTGATCCTGGTCAGCAGATTCACCTGCAGCCTAACATTTACTTTTACATGCCTCACCTCAGACGACACTCAGACAGCCTCGTACCCAACGTTGTCCTGGGGCAGGGACGTCGTGGAGGTGAACACACACGTTACAGCATTCACCTGATGACTTGTTATTAGAAGTGATAATGGTCTTTGAATGGTTCTACACACGCAGTGCTTCTACATGTGTAAGTCTGACTAAAACCAGACTTTTAAAGTCTGACTTAAACTATCCTAAAGTCAGACTAAAGCTGTGTCTCAGTCCAAGGGCTGGATCCTCACAAGCACAGATCCAGACTAAACTCAATCACAATGTTGAAGCCTGACTTCAGGTTTAACAGCCAAACATTTATATTGATATAAAATCATTTTTAACCTAGTTAAAGAACTAGTGGTGTAGTAGTGTTTTTAGTTCTAGTTTTATGTTCTGATGGACCCTGCATTTGTTTAATTTTTTGGAGGAAATTGACATGCCGGCATGTGATGTATCTCAGACTGAGAGTCAACCACGGCGAGTACAAACATCCCCCTTTAACTCCACATCCACATGACACCCAGCTCCACTCCCCTCCTCCCTTCCTCCCTTCCTCCCTCGCTCACAAACTGTCTCCTTGAAATAAAATCCTGGTTCACCTCAAACTTCCTAAAATTAAACGGCAATAAAACAGAAAGACTTCTCATTGGCACTAAATTCACTTTATCCAAACTCCATGGATAACTCTTCCATCGCCCCCTCCCCTCGGTCGTCCTTGACTCTCTCTTTATTAACTCCTTTAAAGGACATCCTGGGGGTGTGTGTTGTGTTGTTGACTCAAAGTTATGATTCATTTTATGTCACATTTTCAGTCGTGATATAAAGTAGCAATAATTGTGCAGAAGTCACAAAATTAGAACTTTCTTTTCTTTGGCTTTTGTTCATAAAAACGAGTCAAGTGAACTTTGAACTGTGACGTTTTACAAATTTCATAAATTCAATCCGATTTGAAACATTTTGAGTACTTTTAACTCAGGACTGTTTATATATTAAAAAAAGGATGTAAGACACTATATTGCACATTCTTATAGCCTCTGTATGTTTAAACATAGTCATGGAAAAAAGCTCTGTGTCCTGAGAGTTAATAATGTCACTTCCTGCTTAGAGTGTTGTAACTCACTTCTGTCTGCTCTCCCTACATCAACTCTCAGATCTCCCTGTCCCCCCCTGTGATCCTCCCTCCTCCCCAACTCCTCAGATCCTCCCTCCTCCCTGTCCCTCAGGATCTCCCTCCTCCCCTGTCCCCTGGGGACCCCCTCCTCCCTGCAGATCTCCTCCTCCCTGTCCCCCAGATCTCCTCCTCCCTGTCCCTCAGATCCTCCTGACTCCCTCACACATTTCAAATCTAATTTTATTTCAATGACTCCACACTTGGATGAACCTGAATGGCGCTACACATGCTAATAACTAGCTGCAAGCTAAACTAAAAACCACCCAATTCTAAGAAGCCGATGTGATGTACTGCCACCTAGTGTAGTGGAGACAAACACACAAATCAATAAAGTGATTCCCTGCTAGTGCTAGTGTACTGGGACAAGGACAGATGTCCAACAGAATAACGTGTGTGTGTGTGTGTGTACTCTCAGTGTCCATGGTGCTGGGCGTTCCTACAGTGAAGCGTACTAAGCAGAGCTACCTGGTCAGCACACTCCAATCTCTGCTCTTCAACCTGTCTCCCTCTCAACGTCAAGATCTCCTCATTATTGTGTTTGTGGCCGAGGTAATGCACGCACACACACACACACACACTGTTTGTAATGACAGATCACAAACATGCAATGATCTAGTTGGACAGGTTTTAATGAGCGTTTACGCTTCACTATTTGGACTCAATCCAGATTGAGATGCCATTGAATTCACTCACCACACATGCTTATTGTGTCACACGACTTAGGAAAGGAAAGTGTTAGCTGTGGTTGTACAGTGCAGCGCTGTATGTGCACATGGACTAGAGATGTAACGATATGAAGATTTCATATCACGGTTATTGTGACCAAAATTATCACGGTTATCAATATTATCACGGTATTGTTAGATGTGTTCAAAATGTTCAAAAAGTACTGAACACACACACTGAAACTTTTTAAATTTTATTTAAAAAAATATATTTTATATTATATGATGATTATTATTAATTATCATCTGACTGACACGCGCACACACACAGGTCCTCACTCTGTGTTGGATAATAATGAAGTAGCAGCGGTCGTACACAGCATGAAAATAAAATAAAATACACAGAAACAAACACATTTTGCTCTGCTACGGTACGTGTCGTCTGCACACTACTCGCTTTCGCTGATAGCGCCCAATAACATGTATTTTTACAGGAGTAACGTTAAGTAACAATTAACTTAGGTTTCCTTTATTAAGAAAATAGGAACGTTTTACAGACAAACCATGACATTTCCCACTATTCCGAAATCCAGTTTTTGTTGACTTACTTTCACTCGCTGAAAAGTTGTGGGTGGTGGTCACGGAGATGGCTCATCAAATTGGAAGTGTTACCCCCCTTCGCGGAGTTTTTTTTTTTTTGCATTTTCTGACAGACAGTCGCTTAACCTCTTATCATCCTGTAAGTTTTGAGGTCACGTGTGATGTCACCTGTTCTGTTCATGTACGGTGAAGTACATGATACTGACCTCGAAGGACGAGCTTATAACACGACTGTAGTTTCATTCATTGAAAATATGCTTCATTTCATGTGTACATTTTAAACCCCAGAATGTGATGTGCTGTGAAAGCTTGTACATTCCTCTGTCTTTGTGTAGTAAGCTCACATTTCAAAACACAGCTTTGTTTAGGCTGCTGTAACAATATGTGGCATGTCCTCACACAGAGACACCGAACACAGGAGCTCAGCTTTGCGGCTGAGACACAAACAAAAAAAAAGTGAGACACAATCAAAAAAACTGTTGATTCTAAAAAGAATCAACCATTAACTAACTAAAAAAACATTGAAATATGCAAATTCTGATATGTTAAAGGGGACATATTATGCAAAATCAACTTTTTAACCATTTTAATACTGATATTTGGGACTCTGGAGGCCCTACCAGTCGCCAAAGTGTGGAAAAACAATACTCAGTCATGTTTTCGTGATTCCGCTTAGTGTAAGTATAGGCGATAAAACGCTCGATGTTGAATTCACTGCGCTTATGACGTCAGCATGCGCATTTCACCGCGAATGTTACCGCCCCACCAGTACGTTTACTTCGCAAGCTCCACCTTAGCTCCACCTTGTCCCTGCGAGAGTGCAGGCGAGGGAGGAAGAGCGGTATTATGTCAACGCGGCGGGACAAGTGTGCTGTTGGTGGCTGCACAGTGGAGCACAGTGTTTTACAGAGGATTTTATATATGAAGCTAATGTGCCGGACAAAGTCAGCAAACATGTGTTTGTGTGTTTGCACCACTTCACATCAGACTGCGGCCAGCGGTTGCCGTATTTAGTCAGGGGACGTATTTCACCGACGTACAAACACACAAATTGTTAAGAAAAGATCACATAGAGGTCATAACTGACCATTCTGACACGTCCTAATTAAACATATTTGTTCAGTACGTCCTCCATGACCGGAGCACAGACTCAGTCTGATACAATCACATAAAGCAGCTGTTTATGCAGCTCGCCGCTGACGATCAGGGGGTGGAGTGGCTCAGTGGTTAAGACCCTACCTTGTGTACCAAAGACATCATGGTCGCAAGTTCGATTCCACCCCTGGCTAATTGTACTTGATTCCATTGTAAGTCGCTTTGGATAAAAGCGTCTGCTAAATGACATGTAAATGTAAATGTAAATGATCAGCGGTGCTGCACTCTCTGTGTCACCGATAGCCTAAACTGCCGCTGTATCAGACCGGAGACTGTCTGATACAGCGGTGGCGTGTTACACGGTGATCGCCAGCTCGCCGGAGCACCGGAGGTGGTCAGCGGTGGTGAGGTCTCCGGAGCACAGTCTCCGGTCTGATACAGCAACATACAGTTTATTCAGCACGCCGCTGGCGATCAGCGGTGGCGCGTTACACGGTGATCGCCAGCTCGCCGGAGCACCGGAGCTGGTCAGCGGTGGTGAGGTCTCCGGAGCACAGTCTCCGGTCTGATACAGCGATGGCGATCAGCGGTGCTGCACTCTCTGTGTCACCGCTGAGCTTCTGTTCCTAAGTGTTTTTAACTGATTTACAGTTGGACAGTGTTTGGCTCGATCCTTATGTAGGACGTCTCTTCCTGTGACGGCACTCTCGCTGACATGTTGATATTGTCAGAGAGCTAGTGGAGGGAGGGGGAGACTAATAGAGCTGTAAAGCGCTGTAAAGAAGACAAATCAGAAACCCCCTGGAAGAAGTGGGTGTGTGTTTGCCTGTGTCTCATTTGCATATAAAGGGACCATGCACGAAAACCGAGCGTTCTGAAAGGGGCGGGTTTAGCAGGGTTATTGAACTACTATGATTCTTCATCCTTATGGTATTTTGACCAAAGCATGTCACTGACATGTTCATTAGGACACCAGGGAACTATTTTAATGGGGGAAATAGGGTATAATATGTCCACTTTAATATGTTCAAAACAGACGTAGTAACATAACGCAGACAAGTTAGCTTACTGTTTCATGTTATATACCATGTTTGTCTGTGACATCTTTATCTAAAACTGTTGCTGGCAAACTTTGCATTCCATTTTTTTCCCGCCATTTATTTTTGTAAAATGCTGCCACACTGTCTTGTTGTTGATGTCGTTGACATGGATGTTAGAGGACGACTGACTGTAGCTCAACATTAAATAAAACCACTACACGTTCTCCAATCTGTCTCACAATCTAAACCATGGCGAGCTGTGGCGAGCTGGGGTCCTTACGCACTGACCATCTGCCTCCATCTGGGCCGGTCTGTGTCGTCATGATATAAGGACAATAAGCGCTAACTGGTTTTATTAGTTTAAACTCGAGGCACAGTAACAGCAGTCCAGTAAACAGGAAAGCAGTTATCAAATAAGTCGGCTTGAAAGCTGTTAATAGGTAACAGGTCAAACTAATACATCACAGGTGATGATTAAACAGAAGGAAAAACACTGGAAAACCTTTACTTCCATTCCTTTGTTCCCCTCCCTGTGTAATCAGGTGGACTCTGACTATGTGAACAGCATAGCACAGGCCGTCAGCAAAAAGTAAGTAAGGTGTTATTACTTTCATACATGACGTGAATGCAGCATTTGAAGTGTTTAACTCTGTGTTTATGTGTAGTTTCCCCACAGACGTGCAGTCGGGTTTACTGGAGGTCGTCTCGCCTTCACAGTTTTACTATCCTGACTTCAGCAACCTCACAGAAACCTTAGGAGACTCCAAAGAAAGAGTCAAGTACTTTTACTGTTTTCTATGTTGGTTATGCAAACTACTCTGCTTCAATGAGTCATTTACTTTGTTTAAACGTAGTTAGTTACATGAACACGGATCAGTATCCATAACTTTCAACTTTTGGATACTGAAAAACAACAAATACTCTCAAAAGTTCACAAAGATTTAAAGTGAACCCACCGCTCCACCATGGCATCTACTACTACTAACCTCTACAGTTAGGTGGAGTTGAGGCTCATGTGTTTGCAGATGTTGATGTAAAGGATGTAAATGATGTGTGATGAGATGCTGTTGGTGGCTGTTTTGAATTTAAATTAGCATAATAATTGTTTGACCTCTTGTCTTTGTGTGCACCTTTCTGTTCATAGATGGAGAACAAAGCAGAATCTGGACTTCAGCTTCCTCATGCTGTACGCTAAGGACAAAGGAACCTATTATGTTCAGGTAACACATAGATCCCATATTTGAATCCTGCATAGTTATTTGAGAACGAGCAGCAGCGGATCACTGCACTGGATCAGTTTTATCACTCCTAGATTAAAGAGGGACTGAAGCTCGAACCCACTTTTCTTTTCAGCTCAAACACAAAACATACTCAAAGGTTTGTACTCGTACATTTTTAACATCCTGGTTAGGTTTTAAACAAAGGCCTGGCATTTTAAGACAAGGCAATTAATGGTTCTTTATTGAATGTAATTTTGTTTAATGGAGATATTTCCAGTTTTTTTCTCTACAGTGAGTGTGAACCAGCGATCTAGGAGCCTTAAAATACAACTTTTGTTCCCTTAACAACCATCCCATCACCGTGCTTCCCTCTTGTTATTCACTAACCCAAGGAAATAAGTCAGATTTATTTAACCAGGTATGATATTTTGTGAAAAGAAAAAGAGCATGAATCTTTTGCATAGCTGGATTTATCACCTCTGCCAGAGAGGTTCTGTTTATACAGGATCAGACACTCACATGTAACATGGTAATATTTAAAAGCAGTGGATCCAAAGGTAAACGTTCTCTTGTGTTACCTAACTGGTTTTATTGCTGTAACTGTAACTTGATTTGAACACACCAAACACACATTCACAGAGCACACACACTGATGTTGAAGGTGTAACCAGCACGTTCAGTTTGAGTGGATCCGACGTTCACAGCATTGTTCCTGCAGCGCTACTTTATACGTCCCTGTGTATGTGATCATTAGAGTTACTGCTTCATCGTCATAGGATTTATTGCGTTGTTTTCTGAGTTGACATAGACACTGTATAGTTTCCTGGCTTCATCCATGTTCCCTGTGTTTTGCTTTTGTGATGTTTAAAGCTGTAGTATGTAACATCTCTGTCGTCAGATGAGTGAGAATGTTTCCTTATCTGAAGCTTTAGATGATATTACAGAATGTTGCAAACATGGCACCTGTGTTATTGTTGTGGCTGGTGAGTTTACCGTGTCCTCACACCTGTGTGGCCGCTAATCGCTGTGCAGACTATTTAGTTTGAAAAGATTTATAATAGAGATCATTGACATTTTGATGAAGATGTTTTTGTGCGTTTTAGTTGGAGGATGATGTCGTTGCTAAGGAAGGTTACTACGACGCCATGAAGACCTTTGCCGACCAGGAGGCATCAAAGCCATGGATCTACCTCGAGTTCTCCCAGCTTGGATTCATAGGTGTGTTTGTGTTTGTTTGTGTGTCTTGTGTGTGTTTGTGTGTCACATGCTCGTGGTTCGAGCCTCTGGGTTCAGTGTTTTGACCTGAGGTTGCTTCAGTTGGTCTCGTCCAGAATGAGAATGTCTGAGAATGTCAAGATTCAATGGGTTCAGTCTGTGAAAAAGAAGTGGTCATGTCAGAATCCAGGCTCTCCCATCATCAATACAATGAATTAAATATAACATATTTAACTGTTGAAAGGTATTCAGTGTCAGATAATCAAGGATTGTAATCAGATCCTGTCCTGAGACACATCTAGAGATGCGAGCGTTGGCGTTACTGTGTATATTTACATGTTTCTATCAGATCTTCACAAAGCTCTCTCTCTGTGTTTGTGTGTCAGGGAAGATGTTTCGGACTCGCGACCTCGCCATGATTACAGACTTTTTCCTGATGTTCCATAGAGACAAACCTATTGACTGGCTGCTGGATCACATTCTGTGGGTGAAGGTTTGCAACCCAGAGAAAGACGCGGTGAGTCAGCACTGTTAAACACATGTAAATGTAGTAATAACAATAATAATAATGATATTAAGTGTTGAATCGATACATGGTGTTATAAAGGTGCTCCAGCAGCAGATAATATTATTATAATAGCTGTCATTTGAAGCATTTGAACTGTAACTCGTACAACTGTCTAATGTGACCGGGACACATTTGAACTGTAACTCGTACAACTGTCCAACTGTCTTATGTGACCGGGACACATTTGAACTGTAACTTTCATAACTGTCCAACTGTCTTATGTGGCCGGGACACATTTCTATGTGACCGGACTGCCAACTTTCTCGCAACTGTCCAACTGTCTTATGTGACCGGGACAATTTGAACTGTAACTCGCATAACTGTCAACTGTCTTAACTATGACCGGACACATTTGAACTGTAACTTCATTAACTGTCTTATACCGACATTATTTGAACCAACTGCATAACCAAGGTCTTATGCGACCGGGACACATTTGAACTGTAACCGCATAACCGTAACTTCGTACAACTGTCTAATGTGATCGACAATACTTGAACTGGGTCTTACACACATTTTGAACTGTAGCTTCTAATGTGACAACTGTCTAATGTGACGGAGTTTTTATTTTGAACTAAACTTCGTTACAACTGTCTCAATGACCGACCAATACTTGAAACTGGAAAAATCCCGCGCATAACCGTCTAATGACCGACACATTTGAACTGTAACTTCGTACAACTGTCTAATGTGACCGGGACACATTTGAACTGCAACTCGCACAACCGTCTTGGTGACCGGACACATTTGAACTGTCTAATGTGGCTTTTGAACGTACAACTGTCTTATGACCGACACATTTGAACTGTAACTTTCATTACACTGTCTAATGTGACGGGACACATTTGAACTGTAACTCGGTGACAACTGTCTTATGACCGACACGTACGAACTTTGAACTGTAATTTGAACAGCTGTAACCAATGTGACCGGGACATTATTTGAACTGTAACTTTCGTACCCAACTGTCTAATGTGACGGGACACATTTGAACTGTAGCTGCGACTGTCTAATGTGACCGGGACATTATTTGAACTGTAACTTGTATTAACTGTCTTATGCATCGATTGCCATTTGAACTGTAACCTCGCGACAACTGTACCGACACATTTTGAACTGTAACTTTGTCTTAACCGTCTTGTGATGCGACCGGGACACATTTGAACTGTACCGCACAACTGGTGTCTTATGTGACCGGGACACATTTGGGAACTGTAACTCGTGACAACCGTTTTCGTACAATGTGACCGGGACACATTTGAACTGTAACTTGAACGTACAACTGTCTTATGTGACCGGAACATTTGAACTGTAACTCGTACAACTGTCTTATGTGATTTGAACTGCAACTGTGACAACTGAATCTTATGTGACCGACACATTTTGAACTGTAACTCGCATAACCGAATGTGACCGACACATTTGAACTGTAACTCAGCATTAACCGTCTTATGCGACCGGACACATTTGAACTGTAACTGCGACAACCGTCTTATGTGACCGACACATTTGAACTGTAACTGCATAACCGTCTAATGTGACCGACACATTTGAACTGTAACTCGTATTAACTGGTTCGGTATGTGACCGGGACACATTTGAACTGTAACTGCATAATGTGTGACCGGGACACATTTGAACTGTAACTTTACAACAGTAACGGAATAATTTGAATCCGCACCTTACAACTGTCTAATGTGACCGGGACACATTTGAACTGTAACTCGTACAACTGTCTTATGTGACCGGGACACATTTGAACTGTAACTAACCGTCAACATCGTCTTTGACACCGACCACATTTGAACTCTTCTTCCTTACAACTGTTTTGAACTGTAACTCGTACAACTGTCTAATTTGACCGGGACACATTTGAACACCAGGTGTGAGTGAGCTTTTTGTTCAGTGCAGAGCTTTACTTCCTGCTGTACACCAGTGTTTTAGTAAGACATCCGTGTTCTTTAATATGAGTCATCGGCACTTGTCTGTATTGTTTGTATCAACATCCAACTGTCGCTGCTACAGGAAAGCAGGGACTTCACCATTTCCTCATTTTCAGAAACAGGCTTGTCTTCTTTGAAATGTGCATGGCTCCTGTCTTTAAGACTGACAGTTTCAGACCCGTCATTCACATGTGAACACATGTGGAGCTAAGGTCACGGCTGAATTCATCTTTAGATCACACATTATTATTAAGTATTATGTTGTAGTAGAGCTGCGTGCACTGATACACTTGCTAATAAACAGACACACACACACACACACACACACACAGTCTCGACAGTCACATGAGTTCACAACAAGTTCATGTGATTCAGTTTACAGGAGGTAACAGGAGATGCAAAGTGAGGCGTGAACCATGGTTCTTAAGTGGGCCACCTGTGATTGGATCACTCAGTACGAGTTTTAGTCGCAGGTTTGATCAGTTACAAATAAGACAAAGATTATACACACCTTTGGAACAATAACACAGTTTTATTAGTGATCTGCGTGGACCAGTTCTCAAGTCTCATCTTTAGAATTCATTTTCACTTTGGAACTAAAACAAACATCAATGCTCTCCTGGTAATCGAGTCAGTTGTGTGTTGCTACAACAGTGTCATTAACGCTGTAGTGACCTGCATGTGTGTCTGTTGTGTGATGCAGAAACACTGTGCTACACAGAAGGCGTCGCTCAAGCAGAGGTACAAGCCATCGCTCTTCCAGCATGTGGGTCTTCACTCGTCACTCCCTGGCAAACTGCAGCCCCTGAAGGTACTCGTCAGACCTGCACATAGGTGTCTGATCTCTGGATGACTTTTCAGTTGATGTCTGTAGCTGCTGCTGATTTTTGATCTATTTGAACTGGTGACATTGAAAGAGCAGCAGCCATTCAAATGATGCTATGCAAATATTTCAGCACAGATGACAATCTCTGAAGGAACACTCTCAGACACCTCTCCCTGTTGTGGGTGTTTTTTGTAAAGTCTGCCCGACAACAGCAGACTTCACCATCAACTTAGAAACACTTGCTCAGAAGTTGACCACGACAGAGTTGGTTGAACTCTGTCGTGGTAAGTGCTTGTTACTGTGAATCTATGGGTCAACTTCAGTGTCATCACAGACACTAATTATCTATAGCTTGTTATACGTGGTCTGAAAAAGAGGAGTGCAGGAGAATTTGCAGCCAAGTGTTTCCACTGAGAGAAAGTGGAACATTCTGGCTCCATGAGGAGGAAGTGTCAGGCTCTACAAGCTGCTGATGATCAGATGGAAATAACACAACAACACACCTGTTAGGCACACAACAAACACTGTGGAGTGGCTCAGTGGTTAAGACCAGTACCCTGTGTGCGAAAGACGTCATGGTCGCAAGTTCAACTCCATCCCTGGCATGTTGTACTCAATTCCCTTGTAAGCCGCTTTGGATAAAAGCGTCTGCTAAATGACATGTAATGTAATGTAATGTAATGTAATACTCTGCAAGGATCCGATATGTTCAGTCTGTTCGGTTCTGTGATCTATTGTTTGAGCTCTGCTTGAAACCAGCACCGGTGCCGTCCCACCTTCAGAAGCTCTGTATAAGCAACATTTGTAAATGACATTCAGAGTGAACTAGACGACGAAACCACGCGATTGGCAGCGAGTCCTTACTCAGTAATGACCACATTCAGCTCAGTGGCGTGTGAACATCACTGCTGATCAGAGCTGAAGACAATAAATCCTGATCCACAAATAGGATCAAGGCCGTGGATCCTCCTCGTGTCTTTGATTGTCCATGGGGGGAATCCTGTCCCACCTTCCCCATCACCCCACATGACTCCCTTATCAACACACTCATCATCACCAACACCTCAAGTGGGACAAAGTCCATGAGATAATGTGGCCTAATGTGGACAAGGCATCAGAAGATTGAAATCACTGATGGCTAAATGCTCGTGTTAGCCCTCATCTACTTGTTGTGTGGTGGTGCCAACACTCTTTTCATGTGACCTACAGAACAGGGACGTCCCTGTCTGTCTTCATGAAGCTATTCTGTCCTAGCACTTACCTTAGCCCCTCCCCTGCACCCTCTGTCTGTCCACTGTTCATATCGATTGTATTCATTTGTAAATACCAACGTCAGGACCTGCTGTCACTAGACTAACAGAATAAGTTTGAATGTTGATTAGAATGTAAACAAAGTCCTTCACAACACCAGACCATTCACTCTGCCATTACCTGTGTGTGTGTGTGTGTGTGTGTGTCAGGATAAGGACTTTGGGAAGCAGACTCTTTACTTTCCTCACATTAACCCGCCTGCAGCACTGAACAGCAGCCTGCAGCACTACCAGCAGCACAGTCTGCAGAGAGCTTACAGAGGAGAGGACTTCTTCTGGGCTTTAACTCCAGTCAAGGGTGATTACATCATTATCCAGTTCCCTCAACCAATCCACATAACTGGGTTAGTTTTACATTTTCTTCCTCACTAATCCTTTATTTTAAGATCCTGATATCCTCGACCATCACTCCACTCTACCTTTAATTAACACTGTGACACTTTTCCAACCATTTCCTTCATATCACCTTGCAGTTTGATGACAACGCGCTCCGTTACACACACGTGAACACACGTGAACACACGACTCGTGTCGTCACAGTTCACTGTAGCCAGCACTCATTTATTTACACGTCTCATTGTGAGAAGAAAACAGAAAACATTCAGGCGTCTGATTTAACATTGTGACACATTTTCTTGTTCCGTTATGAAATAATTAGTCATGTGTTTTTTGACAGTTGAATGAACTAGTCTGATCCAGCTCATGTTCTAAACAGAATGATTTCCCTGGCTGTGCACGCATTTCTCTGCAGGTTCCTGTTTCGCAGTGGAAACACTGAGAACTTTGGAGATAAAATGAATAACACCACAGTGGAAGTGTTGCCCAGCAACGTGAGTAACTGTTCTGGTTCTGGTGTTCATCTGTCTGTGTGTCTTCAGTACTTTTTCTGTCATAAACACTGACCTTGTCAGGACCAGTCGTCCTCAGGGAGACCAAAACCTGGTCCTAATGAGGCAGAACCTTATTTCTTAGAACCTGGTTTAAGTTTAGAGCAAAGATTTGAATTGTGCATAGTTATGGTTAAGACTATAGATGAGTCTTTGTGTATAAGTAAATGAATGTAAGATCAGAGATCAGTGTCTTAACCCTTTAACCACTTTTTTGCTTATTGTTTCCATAAAAGTGTAGTACATGTTACACTGTGGATACAAACTAAAAAGTCACCAATCAAACAATGCATGTGCCATATTTGGTAGTAACGCATATAAACTTACTGACTTTGTAAACTCTTCTAAAAAAGTCACCACACAATACAAGCATCAATTTACACAGACAATGATTTAAACAAAGAAACACTAAATATAGAGAGTTTCATTCATCTAGTAATTCAACCCAGAAATCCTATCAGTCTAACCTTTCTTCTTCTTCTTCTTTAAGAGCTGCTCCTTTGATCTCAAACAGTGGTTTTATCTGTGGACAGTGATGGCTGTAGTGTCCTCTGTGGACAGTGATGGCTGTAGTGTCCTCTGTGGACAGTGATGGCTGTAGTGTCCTCTGTGGACAGTGTTGACCTGCTCAGCACATGAGGGACTTGTTCTTTGTTGACTACACTGAGGAACGTGTGAATGACAGTAGTTGAAAATATGATCAAACTCTAAAACTAAAATGAATGATTGTGCTTCTGTTTTTTCTTCCAGTAAGTCATTGAGCTGGAGTAATCTAAAGTTATCTCTTTAGATTTCTGCTAGTTTAACCCTCAGTGCTCACGAGGCACCAATCTGTGCCACAGGTTCACCCATGGTAATTTACTGTGGGAATAATACACAACTCCTTATATGGACATATCCTGGGTGTGTGTGTGTGTATAGGTCACATATAGTTGTTGAGTCAAAGTTATGATTATTTTATATCCCATTATTAGCAATAATAGTTTATTTTCTTTTGTTTTTGTTCATAAAAACGAGGCAAGTGAACTTTGAACTGTGACTTATTTACACATTTCACACATTCAATCTGATTTAAAACATTTAGTGTAGTTTTTGCTCAGGTGTGTTTATATAGTTGGTGAAAATGAGTCTTTTTTCACACATTGTCTCGAGGTTGTGCTGAAAAAAGGAAAAATACACTGTATTACACATTCTGTTTAAACACAGTCATGTGTTGTAAAGTTAACAAAGTATATTTTTTTTCTTTACTCTGTTGTCAACACTGGTTCAAGGTTTAACTGATAACAGTCTGTGTGTGTGCGCGCGTCTGTGTGTTGTAAACACTGCTGTATTATGTCCACTTGCCTTGTCTACATAGCACGATCATTGTGGCTTTGATATTCTTTACGAGTTCCTTTAGTTTTTACAGTTTTTTGAAAATAGTTTTTACAGTTTTTTAAAAATGCCAACAGTCATAAAGAACAAACACCTGTTGTTTCTGCTGTGGTCATGATCGTGTCATTATAACAGTGTCATTATAACAATGTCATTATAACACTGTCATTATAACAGCGTCATTATAACAATGTCATTATAACACTGTCATTATAACAGTGTCATTGTAACACTGTCATTATAACACTGTCATTGTAACAGTGTCATTGTAACACTGTCATTATAACAGTGTCATTGTAACACTGTCATTATAACACTGTCATTGTAACAGTGTCATTATAACACTGCCATTATAACAGTGTCATTGTAACACTGTCATTATAACAGCGTCATTGTAAACAGTGTCACATTAACAATAACAGTGTCATTGTAACACTGTCATTCATTGTGTCATTCATTGTAACAGTGTCATTGTAACACTGTCATTGTAACACTGTCATTATAACAGTGTCATTGTAACACTGTCATTGTAACACTGTCATTATAACAGTGTCATTGTGTCATTGTAACACTGTGTCATTGTGTCATTGTAACACTGTCATTGTAACACTGTCATTATAACAGTGTCATTGTAACACTGTCATTGTAACACTGTCATTATAACAGTGTCATTGTAACAGTGTCATTGTAACAGTGTGTATTTAACAGTGTCATTCTGTTTGATGTGAATGGGAATCAACCACATAATACTTATTTAATTCATTATTATTATTATTATTATTATTATTGTCATTATTATTAACGTGCTGATGAATCACACTAAATATAGTAAATGACTAATAATGGTTGATCAGAGCTTGTGCTGTTTTCTTCCTTCAGGGATCAACACAAGACGAAGAGTCTGAGCGCTACACACGTGTTGGTACGAGCGCACACACACACACACACACACACTGTGGGACGGACGCTTGCATGTACCTCAGAGCGAGGACGTGTGGCGTATTTCCACCGGCTCTACTCGCCTCTACTGGCACGGCATATGTCATGCCATGCCATGACATGTGCTCATATTTCTGCCATACTGGATTGAAATGGAGGCTGTGCTCTTTGTTTACCTGTTGCCATGGTGAATCATAGTATCAGAGCTTTTTTCATTCCCAATGCACACACTTAACTCAGAGTGAACTGAACTAATGCTGATCAGCTGTTCTGAAACTCAGAGTTTGACAGCTCAGAGTTGGTCAACCTAGAGTTAAGGTTTTAACTCAGAGTTTGTTGAGCCTGCTTTCTGACCAGGCCCCCGGTCAGTGACGATGTTTATAGTTACAGGAAATAACTTTGCTTAACAATGATTCATTGTGTTGTTAACGTGTTTGTGTCTCAGGTGAGTTTGTGGACGGCGTTGCCGCGGGAACGATCGAGGACACGCTGCAGCCAGTGTCAGCTCTGCGTCTCGTTGTTCACTCAAACTCTGATGTATGGACTGTGATGAGTGAGGTATGTACACTGACACTGTGATCCTGGCATATGTTACCATGGCGATTTATTCTGTGCAATGTAGACAAACCAGTTTATAGTATAGAAGAATACAGAGCAGTATTCTGTGATCGCTCCTTCACCAGGATAAATTAGTCCTGGACCTGGACCAAGCTACACCTCCTGGTCTGAGTCAGGGTGAACTCAGATTCTACTCTCTCTCATATCCTGGATCTCTTCATTCCACTGTGGTGTAACAGACATGAGACCAGGGGAAGTTGTTCCTCTGTGTTTAACATAGACTCTGATGATGATGATGACGACAGTGAGGGAGCAAAACTAAAACATTTAAAACACTAATAGCTGAGGATGAGTTGAACATGAACATGCCTGAAACATTCAAGTCTATCAGTTTGTCAGTATAACAGCATTTAACGTGTCATTGTAATATGATATGATATGATATGACATGATATGATATGACATAATATAATATAATATAATATAATATAATATAATATAATATAATATAATATGATATGATATGACATAATATATAATATAATATGATATGATATAATATAATATAATATAATATAATATGATATGATATAATATAATATAATATAATATAATATATAATATATGATATGACATAATATACAATATGATATAATATATGACATAATATATAATATAATATGATAAGATATGACATAATATATAATATAATGACATAATATATAACATAATATGATAAGATATGACATGATATATATAATATGATATGATATGGATTGGCTCCAGCAGTAATTTCGTCAGGTTTCTGCCTCTAGGTGAGATTTTTGTGTTTTGTTTTTTTTTTTGCTGTTGCCATGGTGACTTGTGTAACATCATTCTGTCTTTGAGTGAAACTAGTCTGAGTTACAGTTCACAATTAGACACTATTATTATATAGTGTGTGTGTGTGTGCTCGTCTAACTCTGATTTTCCCTCCTCTTTGTCAGATATACATTAAAGTGTGACCTCTGACCTCAGACGGAGGACGTGAGCACCAACAGCTGAACAAACTGCGCCCCTGCTGGTCACAGACTGTCACTGCAGACGCTCTCTGTGATCTGAGCTGAGCTAAAGTCACATACTGTCACTTTAAACATGAAGAAAGGGAAGTGAGCACTGAGATGCTGCACTCATCATTTATTTATACACCGATGTTTTTATTTTTTAAAAATGATCACCTAATAAATGTCCACCCATGTTAACTGTACACATTCACTTGGTCTCGTAACTAACCCACACTGGTTTAACTGGTTAACAGTGTGATCATCAAACAGCATGGACAAACACACATCATCAAAAAGATCACTTTATTCACCTCAAATCATTTCAAATAAAAATGCAACATTTACACTTTAAACACATGTTAATCAGTGATTATTTAAAAGGGTAAATAAATACACAAAGTTCTTGTTTGTGAACTTATTCACAACAGAAAGTGACGTTGTGCTGAAATGACTAAAAATATTAAATCATTTATGTATGATGTATGATTAAATGTAAAAATATAAAACTACACACAAACAACGTTGTCCCTGTAAACACTGAACTGTTTATGTTCAGTTTCTTTAAACTGAATCTGAGGAGATTAAGTCTGCACAAAAAAACAGAATTAGCCGTTAGAATGGACTCGTCTGGATTTTAATAGGTTTTGTACTAAAGTTTATGATCAACATGCTACAAATGATCAATGTTTTTTTAATCATGTTTAACTTAATGTTGAGTCCTTTAAGCAGCGTCCACATCGTGGTGGCGCTCTCAGTGAGGTCAAGACAGGAGCTGCTGCTGCTCACAAAAATGAAACATATGAGAGCATTCTGGAGTATCGTCTTTATAAAAACCCTGTGCCGCACATGTTGGCTGAGCTGCATTAATTAAGGCTCCAGTTGTGGATTTCCATTTAGTTCACCTGCATTCTGGTTTGACACAACACTGCTCCCTAGTGTTTGGATTAAGGTAATGACACAGTGACTCCAGCTGAGTCAGAACATGTATAACGTGAGTAATGTTGGTATTCAAGTCCACTTATAGAGGCTGCCATGTTCTGATGGATTTCACTTGCGCTTGCTCTTGGTTTCGGTCGTCTGGAAGACACTGGAGGCAGACATCAGGTTCTCAATGTACTGACCCAGAACCTGGTTCTCTGACTTCAGCTTCAGGTTCTCCTCTTTGACGCCGTCCACTCGAGCAGACAGGTCTGAGCACACAGACACAGGAGTGAAGACAAACCCACTCAATAATCGCAGTCCTGATGATTCATTCTGCTTCCACTGCATATGTTTACATGACATTAGAAACAAGTAAATCACGTTCATTTTAGTCCAACTAAAACTACACTTTCACAACACACGTGAACACAGCTGAAAATTGTACACAATCAAACAAAGTCATCTGTGTGTGTGTGTGTGTGTGTGTGTGTTACCCTCTAAAGTGTGCTGAAGTTCTAACACCTGACTGATGAGCTTGGTCTTCTCCTCCAACTCAGCCTGGTTCTCCAAGTCACCTGCAACATCAGACACTGAGTCACTGTGTGTGTGTGTGTGTCCAGGTATTACTAATGTTGTGGGGACCTAAACCTGTTTACACAGTCACATTATGGGGACTTGTCCTCCTTGTGGGGACAAAAAGCAAGTCCCCATAACGTAAATTACTACATTTTAAGGTGAAGATATGTTTTAAGGTTAGGTTAGGGTTAGGGTTAGGATTATGATTAGGCCAGTAGTAATTGTGGTTAAGGTTAGAGTAAGTCTCCAAGAAATGAATGTAAGTCAATGCAATGTCCCCGCAAGTCATGAATGTCGAACATGTGTGTGTGTGTGTGTGTGTTTTTGTGCGTGCGTGTGTGCGTGCGTGTGTGTTCTCACCATCGTCTGAGCTCATGGTGAGATATTCTTCTTCTCTTTTGGAATGCAGGGCTGCGACTCTGCGGACCCTGAAAGACAAAGTCAGCGTTTAAGCATAAATCATCTAACACAGACCTGGCAACCCTGCATTGACTACTGAAGTGCTCTGGAGCCAAATGCTGATGTCTTCACAATTAACATGTTTTATCACGTTTATGATGTACGTACGTACGTACGTGTACACACACACACACACAGCTTGTTATTAAAGCAGGTGAAGGAAGATAAAAAGACGGACCCGGGCCTTCTGCTTCTGCTCCTCCTCCCGCTCCTCACCGGACTGCCGCTAACACCGGGCTGCTGCTAACACCGGGCGGCTAGCAGGCTAACACGGATTTCTGCACATTAAACAGCAGAAGAACAGACTCAGGGATTAAAGACACGAACCTCACGACGTGGAAACAGCAGCGGCGGCTGCGCTGAGACGTAGAACAGCGTCACAAAGTTCAGCTCTGTGTCCACCACAGCCAGCGCAGTACACCACACAGCCGCCGGGAGGCGCTGTAAGACTGCAGGCACCATCTTCTTCTTCTTTTCTGAGGTGTTATGGCGGTTGGCAAACAACGATTTGGTGCATTATCGCCACCATCTGGTGTGGAGTATGCATCACAATGTCCTGGGCACCATCTTCTTTTGTGGTGTTTTATAAAGCAGAGTATCAGCCATTAGCGCCCCCTGCTGGGTCGCCATCATAATATTGTTTAATTGTAGTTTATGAGCGTGGTTAAAAAGGCAGACTTACGACATAAAACGCATAAATGACGAGGTGATGATAATTATATTACTTTTTGTCTTTATCTTTACGTCATTATGATTTTATCCTATTTTGTCTCTGTATTCATGTCAAAAAAATTTATTTTTGTGACATCATGTCATCATCATGACTACATGTCAGTACATTTATGTACTGCGGTCAAGTGAGCCGTCGTTCGTCTTCGCGTGGTCAAGTGAGCCGTCATTCGTATTTTAAGTGCGCCCGTGCAGTCGAACTTACGGTGAAAGCTGGGAGTCGACTGAGAATCAGCGCTAGTTTGATACCGGTGCGATCACTTCCGGTTTTCAAAATAAGACGTTACTAATACAAGGGCAATAAATCAAGCTGAATTTAAGACATTGGGTCACATTGTCCAGAAGCTATTGAACTAAATATTTTCCCTAATTTATTTAGATTTTCACTGTACAACAAAATCACTTTGGCCCATAAGTAACAAACATTTTTACAGTATAATTTTTGAGATATTAAGCATCAAAGTTGTCTCTTTTTTTACTCGGAAAAAAGCAGAAACTCTATAACTTTGATAATAAGTGAGGGAGTAGTCAGCATGCTCCTGAGTTCAACTGTACCAACCATTGTCAGAACTTATGGGCCAAAGGGATTTTATTGTACAGTAAATATGGAGTTTTCTGCCTTTTTCTGAGTAAAAAAGAGACGACTTTGAGTATTAATTTCTCAAAAAGTATACAGTAAAAATGTTCGATAATAAGTCAGTGCGTAGTCAACATGCTCCTGAGTTCAACTGTACCAACCATTGTCAGAACTTATGGGCCAATGTGTTGTTATTGTACAGAGAAAATCTAAATAAGTTAAGGAAAATATTTAGTTCAATAGCTTCTGGACAATGTGACACAATGTCTTAAAATCAGCTCGATTGATAGCACTTGTCTTATTTTGAAAACCGGAAGTGATCTCGCTCGGTATCAAGAGCTGATTCTCAGCCGACGCCCAGCATTTACCGTAAGTTCGACTGCACGGGCGCACTTAAAAGCGAATGACGGCTCACTTGACCGCAGTATTTATGTCCTCGTTATAACTCTTTAAGACCCTTCATGTCTCATTATGAGTTTGTCCCGTAATTATGCCTCTTTTTTTATTCCGTTATCTCATCATCATGACTTTATAGCTTATTAGAACTGTTTATGACTTCATCTCATAATTATGACTTTTTAACACGAGAACACGAGAAACGCGTGTGTGCGCATGCGCGCGCGCTTGTGAGCGTGTGCGGCGGGCGGAGCGCGTGTCAGAGCAGCATGGACAGCGATGATGAGAATGTAGAGGAGCTGGTGGAAGGTAACTGTGTCTCTGTGTCAACAACTGTGTGTTATGAACGACGTGTTTCTGCGGTTGCTCTGCTCACGGTTACCGGACACTTACATCTCCGTGACGTCAGTCTTCTGTAGGCCCCGCCGCTAACACGTAGCGCCGGGGACTCGAGTTGAGTCGCAACGCCGCTTGACAGGCGACAGAGCGCGGCCTGGCTGCTGCGTGTGTCCCGCTGTCGTCATGGCGGCTGCACGTGAGCTCATACCACGTCTGACTCATGTTCACGTTAGAGAAAGTGATGAGAGCATGAAAACACCCAGAATGAATGTTCACGTTTTTATTAAATGACTTTGAGAGAATTTGGCCTGTGATTTAAAATCACAGCGTCCTCACATCAGATCACGTCACATCAACACTGAAATGAAACGATGACTCATTGTTTACCACATGGATGTTATCATGCATACAAAGCTCTCACAGTAAGTTGTTCTTGGTGGATTTGGCTTGTTGGGACAACAGTGAATGACTTAATAAACCTCATCTACAGTCTTAAAGAGCCACAAGCGTGAGGGACCTCATGATTTATTGAGACCTAATATCATCAAAAACACACAATAGTATAATATAAGATCATCTGTTTCCTCCTTATCTGTCAGCTTTCATTGCTTGTACACACAGTAAGTCCTGCCAATTTATGTTTACTCATGTAAAAAGCAAATTTGAACAATCATTAAATAAATCATGACATTACCAATAAATGATCTCCATAAATAATCTCAATATTGATTAAAAAACCCTTACTGAGATGTCCCCTGTGTGTGTGTGTGTGTGTTCAGGGCCACTGGATGACGACGGTCAGCCTCATGGTCAGTGCACTGTCACATACTCGTCCAGTGATCGCTTTGAAGGAAACTTCATCCATGGTGAGAAGAATGGAAAGGGCAAGTTCTTCTTCTTTGATGGAAGGTAAAGACACGTGTGATTTGAAACAAAGAAAACTCAGGGATTGTTTTACGTAATTACACGAGTTCAGAGTCTCGAGTGAGCTGTGAAAAATGTCTTGACTTAAAATCTAAGATACAGTTAAAAAGAGAATCACTATAAAATAAAATAAACAGGAAAATGTGGAATAATGATCAGACGTGTGCATATCAGCGTAGTTCATTCTGATAACCCATGTCTGTGTTGTTGTGTTGTTGTGTTGTTGTGTTGTGACACTGTCATCTGCTATTGTAATGTATCTCCTCCCTGCAGTACACTGGAGGGCTTCTATGTAGACGACGCTCTGCAGGGCCAGGGTGTGTACACGTATGAAGACGGCGGCGTCCTCCACGGCACGTACACGGACGGCGAGCTCAACGGCCTCGCGCAGGAGTTTGATGCAGACGGTCGTCTGGTGTTTAAAGGCCAGTACAAAGACAACAGCCGCTGTGGGCCGTGCTGGAACTACTATCCTGTGAGTCAGCTGACAGTTAGTCAAAGTGTAACACACATTTAAATTTGTAGCTGTGGATCAACAACTGACGTAAAATCACTGGAGTCAAAGATTTAGAAAGTTAAAGAGGTGAACGTATTCTGAAGATAATGTAAACTAATGACTACTGTTACTGTAGTCATGGTCACAACATATTTACTTCATATTAAAATAACTAACTTCTGTTACACCTTTTGCATTACATTACATTACATTACATGTCATTTAGCAGACGCTTTTATCCAAAGCGACTTACAAAAGTGCATTTAAACATTTGGGTACAAATAAGAGCTAGAAGTAAGTAAGAGCTTCAAGTAGAGGGATTTTGCCAACTTATATATTTAGATTATCCTCAATGATTTAAACGTCCAGTTCAGTTGGTGTCCTGTGATAACAATAATAATAACAGTAATAATAATGATATATAATAAAGTCACAGCTCATAATGTACACACGAATAGTTGGTGTGTACTGTGCTGTGTCCAGGACGGCGGCTGTGTGTGTGGGGAGGTGAACGAGGACGGGGAGATGAGCGGAGGATCAATAGCCTACGTTTACCCAGACGGACGCACGGCTCTGCTGGGAAGCTTTGTGGACGGGGAGCTGATCGAGGCTCGGCTCGCCTCTCTGACCTGCAGCGAGAGTGGGAGGCCTCGCTTTGACGTCCCACCACACAGTCAGTACACACTCGTTCATGCTAGTTAGCATGTTAGCATGGCTCCTACACTGCTGCCTTTGTTTAGCTAGCTGAGATGTTTGTCCTGAACATGTGTCTGGATATAAAAGCTGTGACACTGTAAAACAAGCCTGCTGCTGTGAAGCTGCAGTACCTCTGATAGAGGAAGAGGGCGGCAGAGAGCAGGATGTAGAGAGCTGAATTTTGCATGAATTTAAACCAAATCTTTTTTGAGTCGCTCATATTTCTACACACATTTTCCAGATGAGTAACAAAGTGAATGAACACAATCATGTGTGTTTAAGGTCCTGTGTACTCACACGACAAGTCCACATCCACCTGTATCGCCACACACACTCTGCTGCCTGACCCCTACGAGAGCGACAGGTGAGTGTGTGTGTCCCTCCCGTCCTGACCTGATCGTCCCTGGTCCTGTGGACACTGGACACTGTGGACACTGTGGACACTGGTCCTCATACTCTTGTGTCTGTCAGGGTGTTTGTGGCAGATTCTACAATTAAAGGAGCAGGACAGGGTTTGTTTGCCAAGATGGATGCTGACGCAGACACTGTGGTATCTTTCTATAATGGAGTACGCATCACACACTCGGAGGTACGACACACACACACACGCGCACACGCACGCTTACACGCACGCACTCAAAATCATTCTGCATGGATCATGTGATATATGTCTCAGTGTCTGGTCCTCAGCCATATGTGGTGAAACCTATGGAACAATGAGCCGTGCATCAGGCAGAGACCTGAACACGGGTCTGCAGAGACCTGAACACGGGTCTCTGCAGAGACCTGAACACGGGTCTGCAGAGACCTGAACACGGGTCTGCAGAGACCTGAACAAGGGTCTGCAGAGACCTGATCACAGGTCAGAGAACACTGTCATGTGATTCATGACAGTGTTTCATCTTCACTACAGCGTTTTCCTCTGAAAATAACAGGTTAAATGTGTGTGTGGCCCTCAGGTGGACAGCAGAGACTGGTCCTAATGTGTGTGTTGCCCTCAGGTGGACAGCAGAGACAGGTCCTAATGTGTGTGTGTGTGTGTGTGTGTGTGTGGCCCTCAGGTGGACAGCAGAGACTGGTCCTAATGTGTGTGTGTGTGTGTGTGTGTGTGTGTGTGTGTGTGGCCCCAGGTGGACAGCAGAGACAGGTCCTAATGTGTGTGTGTGTGTGTGTGTGTGTGTGGCCCTCAGGTGGACAGCAGAGACAGGTCCTAATATGTGTGTGTGTGTGTGTGTGTGTGTGTGTGTGTGTGTGTGTGTGTGTGTGTGTGTGTGTGTGTGTGTGTGTGTGTGTGTGTGTGCCTCAGGTGGACAGCAGAGACTGGTCCTAATGTGTGTGTGTGTGTGTGTGTGGCCCTCAGGTGGACAGCAGAGACTGGTCCTAATGTATGTGTGTGTGTGTGTGTGTGGCCCTCAGGTGGACAGCAGAGACTGGTCCTAGTGTGTGTGTGTGTGTGTGTGTGTGTGTGTGTGTGCCCTCAGGTGGACAGCAGAGGTCCTAATGTGTGTGTGTGTGTGTGTGTGTGTGTGTGTGTGTGTGTGTGTGTGTGTGTGTGTGTGTGTGTGTGTGTGTGTGTGTGTGTGTGGCCCTCAGGTGGACAGCAGAGACTGGTCCTAATGTGTGTGTGTGTGTGTGTGTGTGTGGCCCTCAGGTGGACAGCAGAACTGGTCCTAATGTATGTGTGTGTGTCAGGTGGACAGAGACTGGTCCTAATGTGTGTGTGTGTGTGTGCCCTCAGGTGGACAGCAGAGACTGGTCCTAATGTGTGTGTGTGTGTGTGGCCCTCAGGTGGACAGCTGGTGTGTGTGTGTGCCCTCAGGTGGACAGCAGAGACTGGTCCTAATGTGTGTGTGTGGCCCTCAGGTGGACAGCAGAGACTGGTCTCTGAATGGAAACACCATCTCAGTGGATGAAGACACTGTGATCGATGTCCCTCCGCCCTTTGACCAGATGGACAGATACTGTGCGTCTCTGGCTCACAAAGCAAACCACTCATTCAGTCCTAACTGCAAGTTTGAACCGTGAGTTTTAATAAATATTAAACATAAAGCAGCGTCTGGTTCGTTCAGACAGTTTCAAATCATAAAGTGATTGATTGGACTTTGTTTCTTGTGTGTTCTTCCGCAGGTACGTCCATCCTCGCTTCGGGCTGATCAAGTGCATCCGGACGCTGAGAGCGGTGCAGAAAGAGGAGGAGCTCACCGTCTCCTATGGCTACGACCACGGTCTGTTGGGCAAAAACGGCCCAGAGGCTCCTGATTGGTACAAACAGGAGCTGGAGGCGTTTCAGCAAAGGCAGGTGGATCCCACCAGCCAATGACCGATGATCAGTGATGTCAATCTGTGCCTGTGCTACCACCTGACATGACATCACATCCTCTGATGATCAGTGACTGAGAAACACTGCAAACACACAGCAATGCTGTTACTCTGCCAATAGTTTTACAAACGTTTACAGTGTGTGTGTGTGTCTCCATGACGACAGCTGTGTCACAGCCTCCTGCAGCTCATAAACATGAAGGACAAGCAGCTTTCTGTAGAAGTTATTTTTATGATTTGACAGAATTCTTTCACAGGTGCCTAAATCTTCTCATCGTAGTCTTTTCACATATATACAGTATGTTGAAGACACTATTGAGTTCATGTGTCATTAGATAAGTATTCTAATATTTACTATTTGTAAGTTGACAGAAGAACATAAGAGCCTGTTTTCAGATGCTAAAAATAAAGTCTAAGCTAAAGAAAATCATTCTTTATGAACGCAATCTGATACTTTATGTAGTGGATTTGGTGGAGGATAAAGCGGTAGATGATGGATGGATGGAACAGTGTGTATAATGTGCATAATGCAACTGAACGTCTGTGGTCACATTCAGCAGGAAAACACCAGGCAGCGCTCAACATCAACATCTCAGAGTCTCAGGACTACTCATCTGAGGGGGGAACTGGTCTGGACCCGTCTCAGGTCCTGCTGCCATGAAGCGCGGCCATCACTTCACTGACAGACCAGGGTGATGCTGACATTCAGAGCTCAGCTGGCACGTTGTGAATCATCTCCTGGAGAAAGTAAAGTGAATGAAATGTGTTCTCTGCCTGAATGTGTCATGGACTGAGAGAAAGAATTCATTAGTTGTTGTTTATAGAGGGAGGAGCCTGTGGGACTGAGCGTGTGTCAGACAGTGACGACATTTACTTCCTCTGTGGAGCTGTCCAGTGCTGAAGGTGTTGTCCCCGCTCTGGCCTCTATGGGGCGCTGTTTACTATCAATTGATGGATAACATTTAGTACTAAAGGAGCAATGATGGTTGAGTTGCTTGATCAGCGGGATTTGAACCAGCAACCCTCTGCCTATGAGCCAAGTTACCTTTCACAGAGGCAGCAAACAAATAATGCTACATTGTTTCTGTTGGTGAAGACCTAACAGAGGCATTTACATACTGCAGCTTTAAATAATGACATTGATATTAACCACCAGGGGGCGCAGCTAGAGCATTTCATTATCTTATTTCTTTTATTGTTTGTGCTTGATGATAACATTATCTACGTCAGGTGTTAAAAACACACTAGGTTTGATAATAATATACTAACATGATGTAGCAGAAGTGATTGTTTCCACCAGAGCTCAGCAATGACAACGCAGCGTCTGTCTGAGCTCTACACCGACGGGATCGAGCAACTTGATCAGTTGCCGTCTCTGGATCGCACACAGGTGCAACCAGTGATACAACATACCGTCTCTGGATCACACACATTTGCAACCAGTGATACAACATACCCTCTCTGGATCGCACGCAGGTGCAACCAGTGATACAACATACCCTCTCTGGATGCAGGTGCAACCAGTGATACAACTTCTGGATCATCGGCACACATTTTGCAACCAGTGATACAACATACCCTCTCTGGATGCTGCAACCAGTGATACAACATAATCTGCAACCAGTGATACAACATACCGTCTCTGGATCACACATTTGCAACCAGTGATACAACATACCCTCTCTGGATGGTGCAACCGGTGATACAACATAATGCAAACCAGTCAGCATGGCAGGTGATACAACATACCCTCTCTGGATCGCGCGGTGCAACCAGTGATACAACATACCGTCTCTGGATCACACACATTTGCAACCAGTGATACAACATACCCTCTCTGGATCGCACGCAGGTGCAACCAGTGATACAACGTACCCTCTCTGGATCACACGCAGGTGCAACCATCGGTACCTCTGCATCTGCCCTGTTGCAGCTATTTCATTTTGTATGAATGCGGCCACCTGCTCCAAGTTTGTATGGTTTACCCTCCTGAACAAACCAAGCTTCCGACACAGTCTCTTTAGCGTCCTAATACTTATCACCACACGTGTTTATGAGCCAAAAGAGAGAGAATTTTCTTATCATTATAGCCGATCCTGAAGTACTGCTTGATCGAGGCGTCTGTAGAGGTAGTCATGGCCATCGACTATAGTACTAGATAGATATTTAATGAATTCATTTATTTTTATGCCTGACTTTTTTTTGGCTGGCCCTAATACTCCTTTGTAGAAATAAGATCTAAGAATAATGTTAAAAAAAACACTTTTCATTTTGTCAAAGTAGCTTTCAGAAGAGAAAACTCCCGCTCTACTATGCCCCGCCCACATCATGCTCCATTACAGAGAGGTAAAGGTGGGCGGAGCCATCAGCCTGACAGTCCACACTGTGGGCAGTAGTTTACCTGCTGCTCAGGTTAATGATAAACTGTTGAAGCAGCAGCTGCGAGACGAAGCCTGGAATGAAACCACGACACTTCCGTGTTCACACGAACAGCGGCAAAGTCCACGCGCCGACCGTTGACAGGAAGTGAAGCAGGTTCAGAGCCGGACATGGACCGATACAGGTACCTGGTTTTTAACCAGAGGAGCGTGCTAGTCCTCGGTGTCCTGCAGGTGGCCTGTGCGGGACTGTGTGTGGTCTGCGGCTTCATGGACGCGGCTTTCCGCAAAGATACAGCGCTGAGCAGCACCAGGACGCCGCTGTGGGGAGGACTGGTGAGCCCGGAATACACATGTACACCTGTCTGTCTGCCTGTGTGTCTGGCCACCTGTCTGTGTGTCTGTACACCTGTCTGTGTGTCTGTACACCTGTCTGTGTATCTGTACACCTGTCTGTGTGTTGTACACACCTGCCTGTAATGTCTAACTACACCTGTCTGTGTGTCTGTACACCTGTCTCTGTGTGTCTGTACACCTGTCTCTCTGTGTTGGTACACCTGCCTGTGTGTCTATTCACCTGTCTGTGTGTCTGTTCACCTGCCTGTGTGTCTGTTCACCTGTCTGTCCACCTGCCTGTGTCTGTTCACCCTGTCTGTCCACCTGCCTGTGTCTGTCACCTGTCTGTCCACCTGCCTGTGTCATGTTCACCCTGTCTGTTCACCTGCCTGTGTGTCTGTTCACCTGTATGTTCACCTTCCTGTGTCTATTCACCTGTCTGTGTGTCCTCCACCTGCCTATGTGTATTTTCACCTGTCTGTTCACCTGTCTGTGTCTGGCCCACCCACGGTTGTGTGTCTGTACACCTGTCTGTGTGTCTGTACACCTGTCTGTGTATCTGTACCTGTCTGTGTGTTGGTACACCTTCCTGTGTGTCTGTTCAACTGTCTGTGTGTCTGTTCACCTGCCGCAATGTGTCTGTTCACCTGTCTGTCCACCTGCCTGTGTGTCTTTTCACCTGTCTGTTCACCTGTCTGTGTGTCTGTTCACTGTCTGTGTCCACCTGCCTGTGTGTCCTACCATTCACCTGTCTGTTCACCTGCTGCCTGTGTGTCTGTTCACTGTTCACCTGTCTGTTCACCTGCCTGTGTGTCTGTTCACCTGTCTGTTCACCTGCCTGTGTGTCTGTTCACCTGTCTGTTCACCTGCCTGTGTGTCTGTTCATCTGTCTGTGTGTCTGTCCCCCTGCTCACAGGCCATGGCCTCTCCAGGTGTCCTGGCCCTGTTCGCCTCTCAAAGGAAACACTCTGTGTTGGTGAGTTTTTCTGTTTTCTGGAGAATTAGAATGTTTAATATTAATCGAACCTGATGAATTATCACAGTAACGTAAGGAGCTTTATTTCTGGTCTTCATCAGAAACAAATTCACGTTTATTTACCATTCATGTTAGTTTGTAACATATATTATTGTTTATTGGCAGAAATTTGAAAAGAATGAATAAGTGAAGGCTTTATGATTTCAAACATGTGAACATAATACACTTAAATAACAAAACGCACAAAGAATTGTGCAAAACAAACACAATAAACAAAGTAAATAAAAAAATAAAATGTGTCTGAAAAGGAGCAGGAAGAAGCCTAAGATTATTTAATCCACTTTTTTAATAATTAATAATTAACACCTGTGTGGGAACACCTGTGTGGGAACACCTGTGTGGGAACACCTGTGTGGGAACTCCTGTGAGGGAACTGAGTCTAAAACATGGAACATCTGCTACAGCAGTATGGACATCAGTCATGATGCTGCTGCTGCCTGCACCTGCTGGACTGTGTTTATCATGTGACTGTGGCACTGAACCGTTCTGTTAAATCATTCTGTGAGTGACTGATGAACCCAAGCTTTTGTAAAAATGACCTGTGGAACTTTATGGACTAAAGGAAAAAGTAGTCGTTTAGCTGCAGTCGGTGCAAAGACAGATTGTTTTGGATGCAAAGCAACACATTTGAAGGCTGACAGGGAAAAATCGTCATGGATAAAGTGTCAAGTCTCTACTGAAGTAGACGAGGGTCTGATCAGGTGACCCAGAGAAAGTGAATCTCCTCCACATGATGGAACATGGACATGGTGCAAAATGTTGAATGCATTCAGCGACACCTGCAAGCACTGTACTCTTTGTTTACTGCAATCAAAAACAGCTCGATTAGGCGTGGACCCATTACCGCTTTCATTGTCACCATGGGATTAAAAACATTTTCTGTCATACTGTGCCTAATCCCAGTTGACATGGAGCTAAAGGCGCGGTTCACCCTGGACAGAGTTTCCAATTTACCTAATCTCCAAATCTACATGTTTTAGTACTGTGAGAGGAAACCGGAGCACGCACGCAGGGACAACAAGTTTATATTGTGTTGAGTAAAAAGCACAGGATTTTACTTGTATGTCAATTCAGTGGAAGTTTGTCAGCAAACTAGTGTCTGAGTGGCAGAAATAATCTCACCAGGTACAGATCAGTAAGATTTAACACTGGCCTCCTATTTTATTATTATTTATTATAACTAGTCCATTTTTTTATTATTATTTATTATAACTAGTCCATTTTTTTATATTATTTATTATAACTAGTCCATTTTTAATATGATTTATTATAACTAGTCGTTTTTTATTATTATTTATTATAACTAGTCCTTTTTGTTATTATTTATTATAACTAGTCAATTTTTGTTTATTATAACAAGTCCATTTTTTATTATTATGTATTATAACTAGTCTAACTATTTATTTATTTATACGTTTATTTTTCGGTCATGACATTCAGATCACTCATCACTAATCAGTGTAGTTCACACAATACACATAACCAAAAGGGAAAGCGGGAGAAGCGAAAGCTTATCTAGTCCCGCCCCCATTATCATCATAAAATACATAGTTATTCTTTTCTTATGACATTTGACAAAAACATGTTTCAGCATGAGGTAGCACTCAGAGATGTAGTCTATGTGTCCATAATATTCCGTCGTGAGTGACAGTCTCGACTTGCTGCTTGTCATGTTCATTTCCCAAAAGTCAGAAAATGATCCAATCAATGGAGGTCAATTCATCTTTTTTTTTTTTTTTTTCCCTTTAGTCATCCATCTCATCTGTAGGATTCGCCTCGCTTTGCTTCTCCATTCTTGTCACGTACGCGAGGGTTGTGGAGACGTCGGAGTGCAGCCCAACCATGGCCTTCTGTGTTATTGCGCTTTTCACCCTCACATTGATCAGCTCATTGCCGATCTTTCTCAGTTTCCGGTATTGCAGGAACATACCACTTCTCAGGGAGAGCATTCCAATTGTCATGAATGTGAATATGTACACATCCTCCACATCCTCGACATCCTCGACAGTGTCTACAGATTTTTGTCCCTGACCTTTGTCGTACTTTCCTCCTGGGTCATTCTGTATTGATTAATAGTCATCTCTACATACTCATCTCTACAGTCATCTTTTTTAAATACACTCAGTTTTGCTGATTTTTTCATCTCCTCATCCAGATTATTCCACTGTCTGACCCCCGTGAACGATACGGTAAAGGATTTTAATGTAGTTCTTACCCTTCTCTGCCTGAACCACATGTTCCCTCTTAGGTTGTGTCCCTCCCCTCTGTTCAGGAATAATACCTGTAGATTGTGAGGGAGGTTTTTGTTGGCAGCCCTGTAAATCATCTGCACCGTGCGGTATTTTATTAAGTCATATCATTTGGATTTAGTACTAGTTACTAGTTAACTAGTCAATTGTTTGTTTATTTATTATAACTAGTCAATTGTTTGTTTATTTATTATAACTAGTCCATTTTTTATTATTTATTATAACTAGTCCATTTCTTATTATTTATTATAAGTAGTCAATTTTTTAATATAATTTATTATAACTAGTCCATTTTTATTATTATTTATTATAACTAGCCCATTTTTATTATTATTTATTATAACTAGTCCATGTATTATTATTATTTATTATAACTAGTCAATTTTTTAATTATTATTTATTATAACTAGTCAATTTTTTATTATTATTTATTATAACTAGTCCATTTTTTTATTACTATTTATTTTAACTAGTCCATTACAATGGTGGGATTATTCCTGACAGACGAGCAGTTGCAGTTGCTCACTGTAGAAAAATATACCAGATTGTTCACAGAGTGGTGAGGATCCACTGTGACAGCTGGTGTTTGTGTGCATGTGCGTGTGTGTCTGCGTCTGCGTCTGCGTGTGTGTCTGTGCAGGTGAGTGTGATGGTGGCGACTGCAGCTCTCTCCTGTGTGGCTGTGTTTGCTGTGTCTGGTTACGCCTGCCTGACGCTCACGTACGGAGAGGAGGACGAAGACGTCTTTCACCACCACGACAGTCCACAAGTGGTAAACGCCACACACATGCATTACATGATGCAACATGACAAAGACTTCCTCTGGTCCAGCATTTGTCAATCCTGGTCCTGATTCAAAGAAACATGCAGAGCAGTGATTGACAAACCTTGTTCTAGTCTACATGAAAAACCCAAACCAGGTGTTGGCTTGATTTACTTCTGTGTAGAACCCGTACTTGTTCTGTCTCCTGTCAATAGTCCAATATCGTGCTTCCCTACATTCTACACACACATGAATGAAGGATTGTTGTTGTATGTACAGTTTGCAGCTGCTGTCACATCGTCACATCCTCTGTGTCTCTGTTCAGACCTTTGTGCTTCATCGCATGGTGAAAGCAGCCAATGCCACCGTCCTGCTGTCCTGCACCATCAGCCTGGTTCTGTCCGCTCTCATCGGCTACGTCGGCTGTCGCAGTCTCCCCTGCTGTGGCTGCTATGATGCCAGGACTGGACTGGTACCACTGACTTTAATGATGATGATAATAGTAATAATAATAATAATAATAATAATAGGAATGATGTCACACACAGCTGATCATTAACAAGAAGAATTCTTAGTGACCTTTGAAATCTCACACTCATAAGTAACTGATTATTACTATTATTATTATTATTATGGGAAGGATCAGGAGGTACAGCAGGTCGTCTATTAAACACAGGGTTGGTAGTTTGATGCCCAGTGGTTGTCAGATGATTGTTGTCACTTTAAAAATAACCAAAGAAACTCTGAGTGAAAAATCCATGCAGTTCCATGGAAATATTCCAGATTGGAAAATTTCCATGGGTATTTATGGGAATTAAATGTAATTTTTGGATAATCTAAAGAAACTGTGTGTGTGTGTGTGTGTGTGTAGGAGACACTCGTTCCTCAGTGTGACCTCGGGGACACGGAGATGGTTTGTACCTGGCAAGGTAAGTCTTCAACTTAAACTCAACAGAGGTTGTTGTGTAGTTTCTTGTCAGTCTGTGATGATGTAGCTCTCTTCTACGTCCAGCAGGAGGCGACAACAGGCTCTTCAACTCTCCAGTGAATTCCACAGAGCAAGACACTGCTGAGGAGGACGAGGAGAGGCCGTCCAGACTGCCTCCGTACAGCAGACTGACCTGATCCTGTCTCACACAGTAAAGACTGACCTGATCCTGTCTCACACAGCAGACTGACCTGATGCTGTCTCACACAGTAAAGACTGACCTGATCCTGTCTCACACAGCAGACTGACTGATGATCCTGTCTCACACAGTAAGGCCCCGACTGCCCTGATGACCTGTCTCACTCACAGTAAGACTGACCTGATCCTGTCTCACACAGTAAAGACTGACCTGATCCTGTCTTACTGACTGACCTGATCCTGTCTCACACAGTAAAGACTGACCTGATCCTGTCTCACACAGCAGACTGACCTGATCCTGTCTCACGGTAGACTGACCTGATCCTGTCTCACACAGCAGACTGACCTGATCCTGTCTCACACAGTAAAGACTGACCTGAACTCAGCTGTCGTGTGTTTGAATGACTGGACCGAGTCTGTAAAACCACGTCTTTGCTCTTTGTCCAAAGATTTCATTGAAACCAAATACTTGTGTATGTGACATGTTTTTCTAATTTGTAAAGATTTTATTTGTATTTAATGAATAAAACTTGAGTTTCTAAAGAGAAGTGACGACACAGTGTTTGTGTTCTTGGTCATTTATTGCAAGGTTGCACATGTTTCCCTTTTTATTTGTCCCTGGTTTCATTCAGAAGTCCCTGTGGATCAACATCGTTCAGGAACGTTCTGAGTGTGAGGAATGAGACGAGCAGCAGCAGCAGCAGCAGCATTAATCGTTTGTGGCTGTGGTGAAAGAAGTGAGCTGATTCTACGTTCATGTGTTCATCAGTGAAGAGGACATGTGGTTTGCGACTGGATCTTTGATGAGGATGAAGATGATGACATTGACGTGAGTGGAGCAGCCACAGAACCAGCTGTGGACACAACAAACAACCACAGTGATGCTAATGTGTGTCTCAGCGTCTCACTGTTGTTCAGTGTGCTGCACTCACACCTGAAAGCAGGGAGACGGAGCAATCGAGGACATATTGATGTTTGTTCTTATTTTCAGCAGTAGAATCCAGTGCTGCTGCTGTATGAAGACGTCTGTCTCCACTCACCTGCTCACTCTGTCTCCACAGACACCAAAATAAAAAGGTTCTATGCTATGAAGAACAAAGACAGCGAGATAAGGACATTTGTCTTTTAAACGATTCATGTGACTGTGAGCAGCACTGAGTTTCTTCAGACAGATGATGGATGATGATGATGTCTGTATATTGGATATATATTAATTCTACTGTGTGATGAACATGTTTGTGACTCAATAATTCAGTATCATTCTCTTCAATAGTCACATAAGAAAAGTTAGAATGTGTTTTCTGTTCTGTTGTCTCTTCAACTTTTATTCATCAGAGCAGTCCCACACACACACCAGGACAACAGTCAACATGAGATCATCCTGAGTGCATCTAAAACTCTAAACTCAACAATGGAAGTCGATTGATAACGACATGGAATTAAAGTCACGCTGACGCTGAAATGCTTCTCATTCCATGAGTCAACAGTCACATGGTAAACACACACAGCAGTGAAGCCATTTCATCTCCACGTCTGGTCCTCAGCAGCTGCTGCAGCCCCAGCCCGTGTTCCCCTCGCCTCGGTCGTTCATCACCCTGCTCAGGTTGATGGTTCCTCCTGATCCTCCGGGAGGTTGACTCAACACCAGAGGCTTCTGAGACTTGAGCTTGTGAGCCACCGTCATGAAAATGGCTTCTACGTGGTCACTGTTTCCACAGCTGCCTCCTCCTGGGCTGTTTGGGTTTTTTGCAGATGTCTCAAACAGGGGCATGGAGTGGGCATCGGCAAACTGCTGCGCCACATCCGTGCCCACCTGCACCGAGTCCTGCAGGTCGCACTTGTTCCCGACTAAGATCCTGGGCACCTCTGTGCCGAGAGCGTGCTGCTTACACTCCTCAATCCACGCAGGGAGGCTGCGGAAGCTGGCGGCGTTGGTGACGTCATAGACGAAGACGACAGCGTGGACGTTGCGGTAATAGTGCTGCACCATGGACTTCCTGAAGCGCTCCTGACCTGCAGTGTCCCACAGCTGGATCTTCACAGAGGACAGAGGACAGAGGACATCCATGAGAAGATTCTAATCAACAAACTGAACACATTTCTGAAATAATCCAGAAATCACAGAATCTATTAAAAAATCTGGAAATGAATTTGTACATTTATTCTGCACTTTCATACTTTCATACATGTAAACAGTATAATCATTAAACCTAACCTTAATCTAAACTTAACAAGATCTTTAGAAATGTGCTACTGCCTCATTAGGACCAAGTCTTGGTCTCCATGAGGTCCAGGTGTGCCTGGAAAGGTCCTAAATAGGTAGGTAACAAAGCACGCGCGCGCCCACACACACGCAGGCAGGCACGCGCGCACGCGCACGCACACACACACACACACCTTGATACTCTCGCCGTCTATATCCACCAGCCTCTCCCTGAAGTCCACACCGATCGTGGCCTCGGTCTTCTCGGGGAACTTGCCGGCACAGAAGCGGTAAGTGAGGCAGGTCTTCCCCACCCCTGAGTCCCCGATCACGATGATCTTGAAGATGCGAGTCCTCGGCGGTGGAAGACTGGAGCTCGTCAGAGAGCCCGGGAATTCAACCGACGACCCGCTCACCGCCATACCACACACACACACACACACACACCGACAGACCGGGCGAGGAGCTGCAGCGGGGCCGAGCCGAGCCGAGCCGGGGAAGCGTGAGTGTGCTTGAGCGGGATCGTCCCCGCTCTGTGACACCGTGAAGTCGCTGCGTTCACGGAACGTTCCGCTGCTGTCGGAACATTCACGGTGTTTACCTCTGAACAAACCCTCCCAGTCCACAGCTGTCAAGCCGTGAAGCCACGTACCATCCGTGCAAGTCTCTTCTCGCGAGATGCAGTTCATGTAGCGTTCATGGTCCCGTAGGAAAAAATACAACTTCCTACAAGACTCTCTTATAACTCGGTGATTAAATGATAAATATCACAGATTAACTTCTTCAAATAATAATAACAATAATAATAATAATAATAATAATAATAAAAAATTACATTTATAAAGCGCCTTTCACTAAACCCAAGGTCGTTGAAAACATAAAAAGACAGGTGTTTTCAGGTGTTAACATTATGTACATGATACATAAGTCTATGACTATGTAACTACGACACGTGCCTCCTGCTAAAGAGCGACCTCTGCAGGTCACATGACAGAACTGTATCTGAGTATTTCGCTGCTCATTGTTATCTACGTCCACACTCAAGGCCGGCCCAAACCTTTATGGGGCCCTGAATTTAATTTGGGGGCCCTACTACCACCACCACTGAGTAGCCACAGGGCTTGACTATTAATGATGTGAATGTAACTCTATAAGAATATACTTTATACTTTATATACTTTATTATAAATGACATTAATTATAGTGTCAGTGTCACTGTTGTTAGTTTGTATCTCTATAAAGCTTCTGTTGTGTTGAGACAACTAACAGACGTGTGCATCACTCACCTCTCAGACCCACACACAGTCGTCACTGAGCTACTGTGAGCTACTGTCGCACCTCAAAGTACAGCGAAATCACAAAAGTTAATTGTGGTGATACTGAACTTAGGGTGAATTAAACAAGTAAACCAGTTTAATCAGTTTTTTCACTTAGACTTAGAACAGAT